>NW_022476410.1:0-60368 GCF_009829155.1 Mustela erminea
ATTAAAGGAGATTAGTTATAATAGATACAGATAGTACAGATTTTGATACCTAGAATTGGGATGTTCCCCTCACATTTAGGCAGAAGAGTCATTGGAACCAGATAGTGGTATTAAGGAGACTGGTCATAAAGGCATACAAGTCTAATGAACACACTTCCTAGAATGTAGGACTTTGAGGAGCCTGTGGATGAGTGGGGAAACTACTATTGAAAGCTGAAGGACAGGCAATCATTTTTACATAGTAGGAGAAATTTGATAAACATTGTCTTTTGCAGTTATGCAAAAAGCTGAACATATGACTAGTTGTCTACATGATCAACCTTCATAGATTTCAAAGCAGTGTTGAAGGTGCTGGCTAGTTTATTTTTGCTATTTAAAGTAGAGTTTGAAAGGAAAGAAATAATTTGAAAACAGAACTCAATAAAGATGCCAGGATTGATGGTTTTGGAAAAAAAAAAATCCAAGTGCTAAAATTAAGAAAAGGCTTCAGCAAAGATTAAATCCAGGGTACTACCAGGAAAATATGGTATGAAGCTGAAACTGAAGTTGTGACTAAAATCTTTTATTAAGACCTCAGAAAGATCAAAAGTGTGCTTCAGAGTTCTGTTCAGTCACATAAAAGGCCCTTTAAAAAGATTAAGAGTGTGTTACCCAGGCCCTCTCAATCAAACAACAGAGTCTCTATGATGTGTAAGGCGTTGCCCTCAGCCTTCTCAACAGGAGTCAAAGGTAGAGATGGACTTGTATCTAAGAGATTTGTTGGTGTGTCTTTTCTCTAATGGAAAGAACCCAAAAAGAAGTATGAAAGATCCACAAAGTCCTTTTAACACTTCTTATATATGCAGGAACATTACTAAATTGAAGTGAAAAAGAGTCATTTAGGCCCCCCAAACATCTATAGTCAGAAAGGTGCTCAGAGTAAGTGCTCAGAAGGCAAAGGATCTGGGAATCTCAACCTCCCTCAGTCTGGCCTGACACAACCAGGGCCTTCTTCAAGTTGTACTGTAACCTTTTGTGAGAATCTGAGCAACAGGCACCTAGACAAGTCACACTGGATTTCTGAGTCACAAAAACTGAAATAATAATAAATAATAATGTGTATTGTTTTAAGTGGTTAAATTTTGGCATAATAGATAAGTTACTGGTAGAGAGAGACATGGACATTAAACAGCATATTTGTATAGATGAGAATGTGTAGGAGAAGCAACAGTATGGATTTTTGGATTAATCTTGGTTACAAGAAGTGGTATTTTTTTCCTGAGATAAAGAAGATGTAATTATTAATTTGGGGATAGAGTTCAAGAATATACTTTGTTGATAATTTCTATTTTCTTGAGAAAATAAGATATGAGGACTACTGTTTAAAATAACAAATTTGAGTTCAAATAAAAGCAATCTGGAGGGAATCTGGGAATGACCAAACCAGAGAATATACAAAAAAGAGTCACAAAGTGCCAAAGGTGAAACATAAATTAGGGTTAATATATTTATACTACATGACGGATAGAATGGAAACTTTTAGGACAAATGGCTTACATGTAGCTTTAGAGAAAATGATGCATTACTTGACTGAAGAAGAATAGGGACAAGATGATTCTGGATATTGCCAAATATTGGAGTGATGAATTATGAGACCTAGTCCAAATAAGAAAATGCATAAAACCCCAAGGGTTCAGCAGATTTGAAAGAAATGATGGGTTCTAATGCGTTATCTATTTGGATCTGGAGTGTAAGAAAAAGACATAGTATGATTGGAGACTGTAATTCTGAAGTTCGAGTGCCAGAGTTTGAGGTGCGTGATGTAGCCATTATATAGTGCATGATATAGAAAAAAAGGAAGTACACATCAATGATATAGTATAATATGAGGCATAAATTTTATAGGTATGGCAAGAGTGATTATAGATTATAAAGATGCACCCAAGTGCTATAGATGATGACTAATCCCAGAGTTTAGAAAATATGTAGATTACAGTTCTGAAATATTTTATCTGCTCTGTAACTATACAGAGAGGGAGCAATATTTAGAACAATAGTTATAAGTATTAAAAGATTAATGAGGCTGCCTAGATGCTAAAATATCCACATTTCACAATATAATCTGAGCATAAGAGAAATAATAAAAAAAATATGTCATAGATAATATTTATTATAAAAAGATAAAAGTTTCTCTATGTTGTATCTTTCTAATCCTAATAATATATACTTTTTGAAATATAAATATGTTTTATCATTATGAAAGTAAAAAAGACAGAATTTGGAAAATGAAGAATTTAAATGCAACAATATCATTTATTTCTGCATTCAGAAATGAAATTCTCTTGACATTATGAAATATTTTCTTTTAGCCTTCCATTTACTCACAACCTTAAACCCAGAAATGCACAAATATACATACATAAATTATTATTGCATATTTGATTTTATATCCCATTTTAAATGATCAATTACAAGAGTGATATTTAAATCTTAAATTATATTATTGATACTTTCTTACACTGCTATTTTTCTGTAGCTGAAATACTTCTTTTAATAATTTATAAGGTTTTCATCAATAGCTTTACCCTAATTCACCTAACAATTCTATTTTATTATCAGAAATATGTATGTTTCTATTATTTTAATTTGAAAGTAATATAAGCATCCTAATTTACACATCTTTAGGTGCAATACTATTTTTAGGCTAAATGGTAGAATTGTGTTTGTTAGATTATAGGGTATGATTTTTTTTTCCTTTGAAGATAAAATGTAGGCTGCCAAACTGATATTATAAAAAGTTTTCCCTCGTATACACTTCACCTTTGTAATGGTGATTTTTCTCAATTTGTCCTGACCATTATTGAGTATATAGAGTATATATAGTGCTGTTATCTGGCACCATAATTACCAGTGGCTTTTAGTTAAATAGAAAAAATAATACTGTAGTAAGAATCACAGGCAAATGAATTGAGTTGAACTCACAGCATTATTAAGCTACACGTTAAATTTTGAAACAGTGTATGTGTCACCCTTCATGTCTAATGCCAGGGCTTGTTTTCTGCAGGACAGTCTGTTGGAAAGGGAAGATGAATGTAAAGTGGGGAGAACAAGAACTACTGGAACTCCATAAGCAAATGTAGGAACACACGTAAGGACTGCACCCCGTGTCAATTCTTGCTAACTTGATGTGGATGTTCTACAAGAGAAGCTAACATATCCTTCTCAGAGCTAAACACACACTTGACCCCGGAATCAGTCTGAAGGATTGGAGAAGGTCGAAGAGTCAGTCACAGGCTGAACTCCATGCCTACAAGGTAAGTCATCAAATGACTGACAGTGTGAGTCAGCTACAAAAGTGCCCGGTGACTCTGACCTGATCTTCGCAGCATAAAATAGCAAGATGGCTGCTGCTTTCTGACAACCCTTTAAACCTAGCTCAAAAATCTTTCTTGTGGCCTACCTTAACCAAAAACATATGGGAAGGAGAATTCTGGGAAACCGAATTCAGCCGGGCAAAGCTGACATGTATACAGCCATTGCATACAGCCAGGGTATTTTTTTCCAGATTATTACTATTCTCTTAACATTATTACTTTCTTATATAAAGCATACTTTCTTTGACTTCAAATTTTGATTTAAAGGATGTACTTAATAACACTTAAAAATAATTTGAATACAGAATATTCCTAGATGTTTAAAATATACATTGCCCAATATTTTATAATTTTCTTGTCCTCTTCTCCAAATGACGTGATTTTTTAAAATTTGACATTATTAAGTTATATGAAATGACTTAATTTGTTTTCACAGAAATAACAATGCTCTTTCTTTTTCATTTACATTTTATAGGTGTATGTGATTATTAAATAAATGAAGCATTTGTAAGAAAATGTGCCACCAGACTAAATAGACCTGGGAACAATACAACAGAACACTGTTAAGCACACAATTCTTTTGGTGGGAGAAGTTCATGACCATAATTGAGAGTAACCTACTAATCGCTAATTTTCAGTCTGCCTTGGGCACTTTGGTCAATATATTTCATGGATGAAAAGGAGACATTGGCTAGTGCATTGTGCTTATTAAACAGAGATATCTGAAGAAAACAATTCCAAATGTATACCAAGATGCCATAACTACATAATCCTTTTTAAAAATATACACATGCATATATAGACACACTTACATTTATAAATATGCACACTAATGCATGTAGAATGATAGACAAATACATAGATTCATAGAAAATTAGAAAGAAAGGCCACACACTTTATCTATAGGTATATAGTATGTGGAGCTGGCTCATACTGGCTTACAAAAGCAATTTTTCTCAAATCTACATTAGGTCTCATCATGTTAGTGGCTTCATATGAGCCATAGTGGGAATATTTACCCTATGAAATTGGTAAATCCTATAAATATGGGCTTGGGGGAGATTCACTGTTGGGGAAAAGCCAGTTCTGAAACTTTTACCAGCACACCACCTGTTATGTGTATGTGTATACAGATATGCACAAACACACACTCTCAACTATTTTAGAACTCTTGCAATATAGGGATGCCTAGGTGGCTCAGTTGGTTAAGTGTGTGCCTTTGCCTCAGGTCATGATCCCAAGGTCCTGGGCTCAAGCCCACCAACAGTATCCCTGCTCTGTGGGGAGCCACTTCTCCCTCTGCCTCTGCCCCATCCCCTGCTCCTGCACTCTTGCTCGCTTGCTCTCTCTCTCTCTCTTCCTGACAAAAAATATATATATATATAACAGTAAAAAAAAAAAGGATTACTGTATATATGATGAAACATTTCATTGTTTTAAACCACCACTCCCTGGTAAACTATATTTGTTTCTATGATGTAGTTTTATCATGTTTACATATGGCCTATAATAAATACTGTTATATAATTGTAATTCCCTCAGGTTTCTTTTCCCATTGGTGTGGTATAAATAATGGTATGTCTCACGATCGGTGGTATTATATGTTTGACATTTTATGCAATAAGACATATGTAGTCTATGGTTAATCATTCTATTTTTGCTGAATTTTTAGTTTCCAGGTTTACAGTTACAAATGCTACAATGAATTTATTATTAGTACACATTTATCATTTGATCATCTGCCAGGGATCTATCAATAAGGCTCAGATAGCAGGAACCTATCAATAAGGCTCAGGTGGAAATTGTCCTGGCCAACCTTAGCAGAAGCAGGCCAGAGCTTGAGGTCCCACACATGGCAGAACTCCATTCAGGACCCAATGGGGATGGAACTGAAAGCCGAAGCATCTATCAGTGGCAGTCCAAAAGTCCCTGGTGTCTGAGTCCAAAAAGTAAGTGTCTACCCATCTGGTGGTACCTGGAGTCGACTTCACCTGCGCACTCACAGAGGCAAACCCAAGGAAGGACCAGCAGGGTGCCCAGGGCAAAGAGGCCATTCTTTCACACTTTTCCACCAACCCAATGGCTGCCTCCAACATGATGGTCTACACATTTAACAGGATGAACATGGGACAGGGTGAAGCTGGGTGTGGGCATTATTGCTAAGTACCTGGACAGTGTCTATCTTCATCTCAAGGAGGAGAGGTACCGAAAGACCAAACTACAGAGCAAGGTGTTCCAGGAGTGTGTTAGCTGCCTGGAAGAGACCTGTGAGTTTTTTGAGGCCATTGGTTTCCAAAAGGCAGTGCTTCCCAATTAATAGGGCACCTCAGAGTTCTACTGTCTGAGGCAAGTCACCCTGGCCCAGAGCCAGAACCTGGAGAGGGACAGGGAGCAGGGGCTGGGAGGGGAGCCAGAGGCAACCAAACTGAACCTACAGTCCTGGCTATTCAGCCCTTGGCTCCAGACCACCCAGTTCCTTCTGCCCTGGGGATTCCTTCCACCTCACAACAGACTTGATCTAGCAGGAGCAGAGGTTCAGCTCTGAAGTAGTGGAGCTGTAGGGTGCTGCTACCCAAAACCAGGAAGGAGAAGGAAGATGAAAAGAGATGTGAAAATGTACCTACAAGCTGCTGTGTATCAGCTTCATCGAAGGCTGCCTCCTCTAGAGGGCCTCCTGTGCCTGGGAGCAGGTGGAGTCAGTACTGTACAGATTCCTCCTTGAGCCCTGGAGAATGACTGGCTGCCTTTCCAGCTGCTAGCTTCAGGAGGGCAGAAACTGTCACAGAATGAGAACCTTGCCGTTAATGAGTGTGAACTGGTGCCTTCAGTCCTCCTGACTTTCTCCTGGGATACAACTGGGCTAGAGGACATGAAGGTCATGGGGCCAAACCACACTCATCTATCTTGAAGCTCAAGCTTCTGTGGGGCATTAAGAAGCTCTCTGAAATAAAAGCAGGGTTGGCCTCACAATAAATGCATAAATACTAAAATAAAATAAAATAAAATAAAATAAAATAAAATAAAATAAAAATATTACTAATAATATATTCATTATGAGGCTATAATTGAAGGCTATATTTAAATGAGTAGACAGAAAAAAAAATAGAATTAGTAGTTCCTGGGCGTTTTCTTTCTAAATCTTATTAAAATTATTGTCTTATTAAAAATTGGTAACACCAATTTTTCAGGCTGAAAAATATATATTATCAGATATGGCTGCAACAGTGCATATTAACATTATACTTAGTTTCTACACAAAATTTGTTTTAGTGAATTTTTACTTCTTATTATAGAAAGCATTGAAAAAGATTGTTGAATAAAATAGGGTGGAGTTTACAGTATTTTACGGACTGAAGAGCAATGTATAAGAATAAGAAATATATCATGTATATATAAGAATATAATATTCATAGAAGAATAAGAAATATATATCATGTCACAAATAAGAATACATATCATGTACAAAAAGTTAATTAAAGTGTTGCAATTTAGACTGAGATAGTAACTAATTTAAATTGGTGGGATTCTAAGATGAGTAAGAAGGAATCAACGAATCAAAACATGAAGGAAGCATATTTTCTATCTGGAGTCCCTAATATAAGAGATAGTATTCATGTTAAGGGTATGATAAGAAGGCCAGTATGGCTGGAACATAGGAGAAGAGTAGGAGAATAATATAACATGAGATCAGGCTAATATGAATGAGACCAGAAAAAAGAGTTGGGATTTTATTCTAAGAGTAGGAAAGCCGTTGGAAGGTTTTTATAGAGAGCAAATATGTGGACATTTAAATTATCACCCTGGTTGCTAAACGAACAAACAAAAAAAGGTAGTAGGGAATCAAAAGTCAAAAAGGGAAGCCAGTTAGTTTTGAACTGCCCTAACAAAATACCATAGACTGGATGGCTTACCCAGAAATTTGTTTCTTATAGTTTTCAGGACTAGGAAGCCCCAAATCAAGGAGCCAGCATGGTCAGGTTCTGGGAGAGGTCTCTGTCTGGTTTGCAGGTGGTGCACTTCTGGCTGTGTCCCCCAGGGCTGGGAGAGTAGTAAGTAAGCGGATTGCTCTCTTCTTATAAGGTGCTAATCCCTTCATGAGGGCTCCACCCTCATGACCTCATCTAAACCAAATTATCTCCCAAAGGCCTATGTCTAAATATCATCACGTTGAGGGTTAGAGCTGGAACATATGACTGGGACAGGGTGAGGGTAGGAGAGAACAGGAGAAAATTCAGTACATACCACTGAAAACAATTGCAATGGTGTGGGTGAGAACAGATGATGCTGAATATGAACAGCTACTTAAATAATTTTAGCTGGGAAAGGGAATGGAAAAAAAATTAAAGTGGGGATATAGCTAAGGGGAGAGTGAGTCCAGAAGATATTTTTATCTTAATTGGAGATAATAGTACATATTTATATACTGATGGAAATTATGGCATGGAGGAGAAGAAATCAAAGATGCATGAAAGAGAATAATCAAAGGGCATATGTGGACAAGGCAAAAATAGATGGGATCCAGAGCAAAGCAGATGCCATTGACAGGAACAGGGCACAGATCTGTAGAAATAGGGCTGAAAGCAGAGGATATATATGTAGAGGATATATATGGTGTGAGGTTGAGAGATTTCCCAAAGGGTAGTCACATAGTACCTTTCCGTAACTGTAGAGAGTTTCATTGTACAGCACTAACATAAATGATTTCTATCATCCTAAGATTATAGAAATATTCTCTTCCATTTTCTCCTTTTATGTATTTTTATTTTAAATCTGAAAGTTATTCTTATACTTGATATATATTAGTAATTAATCTGTTTTTCCCCCCAAAGTAGCCAATTATTTTTAATCCATGTGTTAAAACCCTCATCCTTACCCTACTTCACTAAAATTCCAACTTAGTTATATACAATGCCATTCTTTGGTATGTGCATAGGTTGCATTTATATAATATATGAAATATGTAAATATATATTAATATGTGCTGTTAGGTTGGACAAAATTTTTAACCCAAATGTTAGCTGCTAAATAAAATCTCAATGAAATTGATTTGAACACTGTTCCACAGTAGGGACATTATTCTATCTTCATAATTTGCAGCTTCTTGATTTGGGTGTTGCATCATGTTCATCTTCACAATTATCTCTGCCTATGACTTGGTGCTTCTATTTTCTTTCAATTCTCTGTTCAACATCGTTTTCTTTCATTTTAATTATATATATATGTATATATATTCATATGTATTTATATTCATAAATATTACATATTTATGTATTTATAATATATATTATATATTATAATATATTTATATAATGTATATAAATTCCCTTGTAATGATGTAGTCATGGGATACAACTTTCTTCTAATGCGTGGTCAAAGAGAGGAGATTGTTTGGGTTGGAGGGAGGAAGCACAGTGTTTTGAATCTCAGCCAAATTCAGTATTCTACAATATAAAGATCTATCACAACAGAGTTTTGTTTGGATATACAGTCTTTTACATTTCCTTACAAGCCTGTCTGTCCACTTCTCAGAAGGAAAGCCAAAAAACATAGGCTTTCCCAATTTTGTCTGCAGAGGAAATTCCTTGCTCTTTTTAATGGGTCTTTTTTTTCTTATACATTACATAGTAATTTTATTTTTTCTTCCATATCCGTATTGAATACATTAGTACTTCTAAAAGGCTTAACCAAAGGTAAAGAATGAGTAATGAGGTAGGTGTGGCAAGACATTCTCTTCAATTTGGTGGCATAAGAGATGGATCATGAAAGACCGAATGAAAAGACCATCAACCAAAAAGAGCAAAAATAAACAAACAAAAAATAAATAAGACTGGAAAGAGCAAATTGTGCAGAGAAGAAATACTTCCTATATTTTCAGAAAATAGCCGTGTGCAATGATATACATTATTGTTTTGTTTCTAGGTATGCTGCATTTATTTACAAGAAAATATTTTAAAAAACACACAAAAAAAATGTCTTCTAAAATCAAAGCAGGTGAACATTGCAATTGTGGGTTTGGAGAGAAAGATTTCCATTCATTATATCATCTTTGCCTAAAAGCAGCATGCTTAGAAGAATGGAATCAAGGGCGACTGGGTGGCTCAGTGGGTTAAGCCGCTGCCTTCGGCTCAGGTCATGATCTCAGGGTCCTGGAATCGAGTCCCGCATCGGGCTCTCTGCTCGGCGGGGAGCCTGCTTCCTCCTCCTCTCTCTCTCTACTTGTGATGTCTCTCTGTCAAATAAATAAAATAAAAAATCTTTAAAAAAATATAATTACTGTCAGTTATGTCAAAAGGAGCAGAGATGAGGGACAGCAAGGAAAATTCAAAATGTGACAAGGGAGCATTGTGTAAGTGGCCGCTCTGTTGATTCCTTTACATTAAAAGCACCAACTTAATGGAATATCCAATCGAATTACAATCTGAAAGAGAAAAACCATGGCCTAGTTACCTCTAAATCAAAGACTTTTAACTATAACCTTAGAAAATCTTACTCAGGGAAAATCTTACTCAGAATCTTAACTGAAACAACTAATTCTCTCCTGCTAGATGAGAATAATCCAAGCTCTCAGAAGGTGATAACGAAAGGTTCAAACAAGAGCTTCTGAATCTGTAAGTTTCTCAGTATAATGTACAACTAATTTCAGAGTCAGTAAAGCCTAGCTTCACTAATTTATATACATGTTAATTATTTATTTTTCCCAATGCATCTTTAGTTGGAAGTGCAAAGAAATAATTTAAAATTTGATGTCAGTGGGGAGAAAAGTCTATAATGACTCTGGTAAGTTTCTTGTCATTCTATATTGAATTTATTTTCAAATTTCAAATATTTCTTACATATCTGAAATCGATCACTTATTTGGAACAATCAAGAAGGACATCTCTCAAATGATTTTTCCTTTCATGTGTTTCCTGATCCAAATTTCCTCTGTTGAATTATTTTAAAATGGATTTTGAAAGTAATAATAACCATTATTATTGTTAATACCACTTATAATATGCCTTAGGTGGGATTTACCTATTTTTAGCTTCTATCTTCCACAAATACAGGGTGAAGGTGGTATACCCATTGTTTTGCATTTAAACACCCTAGCAAACATATTCATATCTTTTTTTTTTTTTTGCTGTAGACAAGACCATGAAATTGAATGCTTTAAGAGATTATTATTCATTTTTAAAAAGATCAGTGTTATTCAGTGAACTTTTGCATATATCAAATGTGCAAAGTTACAAGGTACAGTTGAAGATTTTATTCTCCAATATGGGAGAGGATTTACAATTTTTTAAAGATTTTATTTATTTATTTGACAGACAGAGATTACAAGTAGGCCGATAGGCAGGTAGAGAGGAGGAAGCAGGCTTCCTGCTGAGCAGAGAGCCCGATGCTGGGCCGATCCCAGGACCCTGGGATCATGATCTGAGCTGAAGGCAGAGGCTTTAACCCACTGAGCCACCCAGGCGCCCCTACTCTGCTTTTTAAATTTATGTTAACAACAAAGATTCACATGCAGAGTCTTATAAGTGAGGTCACTTTTAATATGAAGTAATGAAACAATTATTGAATTAGTTTTTGAATATGTCAATAGATTCAATAATGTTTTATGTAGGCCTGTCATGACCATAATTACACTCACAAACACACACACGTATGTACACATACATATCCACATGATGTTGTTGCCAAAAGCTTTTATTTTAGAAAAAAAGTTTATTATTTTTGAAACAGCTATGTAAATCCACCAACAAACTGTTGTAGTTTGATCTAATTTTTAAAGTTTTTACAAGGCATTAGAACATTCTCCTTCAATTTTATTTCTAGTGAAGAGTAAGAGTAAAATTCCAAGAATCTACAGTGTTCTACTTTTTCAAATGTGTGTTCTGATTATTTCTACCTCTATTTTTGTAGCTGCCTTGTATCAGCACATTAAAACTGAAAATTTATTAGAGAAAATGGTACACTTCTAGAGCTTATGGTCCACTAAGTCTTGGTTAGTGCAATTACATATCCTCCTTGTGTTACCAGGAACAAATGATTTTTAATCATCTAGTGTTGCCTATGCATTTCAGATAATACTCATCCGTGGTGATGGGAGCTTGTGAATGAGCACAAGAAAAAAAGAGACTTTTAAATAACGTATTTCCCAGTAAATGGTCATGCTGTTTGTCTCATTTGATTTTACCCACTTTTATCCTTGAAAGTAGCTGAGCAAATACATTCTCAAGCTTGTCTACCTTTGCCCTACACTTGAAATATATAGTGCTCTTATGCTGTCAGTTATACCTCTGTGTCCTTTCAAACTACATAGCAGACCCTACAGCCTCACATATCTATGAACACAGTCAATGTATGTCATGTTGTCACCCACAAGACAATGATACTGCTCAAGGGAGGTGGTAACGTTGCTGCTCCTTGGTTTTGATCTGTCTGGAAGTAAGTCTCTCGCAGAGAAGAGTTATGTTGGATTCCATTTGCTTGTCAGCTTTGTCACATTCTTCTCCTCTGGCTATATATTTTGTGATTATGTTTTCTTCATTTTCTGCTGATTATATTACTGAAAGTCATTTCTATAGTAACAGTTTCTGTTTGACATTAACTCTGAATCTGATTTTGGGGACAAGTAATGAAAATTTGGAGGAGGGAACTATTCTTTTTATGATACCCAATTTTCTTATAAATTGGAAGTCCATTGCATAGTTCAAAATGACCCCAAATTATATTCTGTGTTTATTTTGGGGGTTACAAAATTGTGCACACAGTTTTCAGTGAATTGGCCTTATCTTTTATGAATGCATTTCCCAATCATTTGGTATTAGACAACTTTCTGTTGACTTGTTGTAGGTGTATAATAGAGTACAATAAAACACAAGTGTAAGAGAGGTCAGACTACTATATGGTAATAGTATGATATGATAATAATAGTAAATACTATACGGGAATACTAGTAAAAACTATGGATATTCTAATTCTTAAAAACTCCATTAAATTTTTAAAAGAAAATTCAAGGTTTTTCAGTCAAGAACCACTAAAAGGTACATCAACTAAAAGTTGATTAGGAACTGACTTTAAATAAAGTGGAAATTATTTTATTGTGCTTTTATCATCAAATGTGATTAAGTATGCACTATTGGTACCATTATTTTAGAGGGATTCAATACAAAAAATTGTTTTTGTCATCTACATAAATCTTAAAAATACCCTGTTCAAAAATAATAATGAAAGAATAGCAGAAGTCAAAGCATTTCATATGTCAAATAGCACCTATAACTCTTTCCCAGACGCAATGCTCATGTCTGCCATTTTAATTTACTTATTTTTCTTCTTTTCCTCATGATCCTCTTTCTTAAATTGTAGACATATTAAGCAGTAGGAGTTTGTAGATTGATTGCACCCCAACATGATCTTTGCCTCAATGCTAGATCTCTTTCTTTATTTGATATAGTTTATTGAATCTTATGAATTTAAAACTGTTTCAGTATTATTTCATACTGTGATCTACAAAGAAGCCCTCGTCGTTGAAAAGACTGAGACCTTAAAATTCTGCTGCACTCTATTTCCTTTCAGTTTTTCCTAGTAAAGTGAATAGGTAAGGTTAGCTATTTTCCTGTTACCTGCCTTCCAACTACTTAGCCAATGCTATTTAAGGTTATTTGTGGGGGAGGATGGGCTCTCCTTCAAATAACCCATTTCTATACTGTTTAGTGCAGCCCTAGCTACTACAATGAAGAAAATACCAATAGAAGTTTATTTCTTTTGACGGTCCTAACCAGAGTTGCTTTTCCTCCACAAAATGATTAGGAGAAACAGACTCTTTCCATGTCATGACTCCTCCAGCAGTCAACATAAGCAATCTGCAGAGAAGAGGGGAAGGGAGCAAGGTGAAAGCACACATACACTTCAAGTGCCTTAGCCAAAAATGTTTCATTTCACATCATCTCACAACTCACTGGTAATAACTCAGTATCTGACCCACCCATATTCAGAGGCCGAGAAATACAGGATCTGGCCTGGTAGCTGCTTCATGGTAATAAGGCTATACTATGGATGGAGGAGCAAGATGCTAATACATAAGTTATTCTTTCTAGAAGGTAAGTATGGGGAGGTAGGTAAGATGATGAGGAAGTGTATTTTGTATGGGTTAAGAATAATTGAGAGCATATTACATACACTATTGGAAAATTATTTTTAATGAAAATATTTTTTCACAGAAACAAAAATATTTAAGCAAGAGAAACATAATACCAACTTCATAGGGTTGTTGTGAGAATTAAATGGATTTATAAAACAAATTTCCATTTGTGAACTCTTCTTTGTTATTACTCTTTTTGGTCTTATTACTATCAATAAAATTGAAGCTCTAGCATATATATGTATATGAAAAGAGAGAGAGTAATCTTAACTATATTTTGAATGTTGTTGTATAACAATTTCAGGTCAAACCATAAAAATATTCTCATTTTTTAGGTGAAAAATGTTCAAATATCAGCTAGTACTTGTCAGGCCAGATGTGATAAGGAGCACACTCTGGTTCCATGGTCCTCACCCATTGGTGTAACTACAGTAAGTGTGTAAATGTTTACTTTATATAACAAAAGGGACTTTGCAGATAGAATTAAAATAGCTAACCAGCTGACCTTAAAATGAGAAGCCTATCTTGGATTATGCATGGCCCCATATAAAACATGGCCCCTTAAAATCAGAAGAGGAAGGCACAGTGTCAGAGAGAGAGATACAGCAAAAGAAAAAGCATAGCACAAAGGCATGAGAATAATGCATGTCATCTTTTCTGGCTTAAAAGAAAAAAGGGATTTGAGTACAAAAGAATGCAGGTAGCCTCTGGAAGCTAAGAACAAAACCCGGCAGAAAGACAGAAAGAAAATTGGGACATCAGTTCTACAACCACAATGAACTGAATTCTGTGAACTAGCCTGAGTGTATAAGTAGATTGTAGAGCCTCTAGTAAAGAACTCACCTCTGCTGACTTGTAGCCCATTGAGACCCATGGTCTAACTTCTGACCTATAGAACATGAACTTATAGATTTGTGTTGTTTTAAGTTGTTATGTTTGTGGCAACTTTTTAAATCAGTGATAGAAAACTAACGCATTATTTTTAAAAATATATTCTGAGACTAATCCCTTACCCCATCTTTTCCCTCTATAGTAATCACATAACTGATCTCCTTGCTTGTACTGAAACCTAGTCGAAAGTATTTTCCATAAGGTAAGCTGGACAATCATTTAAATATATGAATCAAACACTATCATTGTCCTGCCTCTGTCTCTCCAACAGCTTCCCATCAGGGTTTTACTTAAATCCAAAATTTCCTTTGTTATTATAAAGCTTTACATTTCCCACCAACTAAACTATTTCTACAAGGTGATTTAAACACAGTGGTCTTCCTCCTGCTTCTCAAGCATGTCAAGTGTATTTCCACATTAATATTTTTTGCATATGTTCTTCCCTTTACCTGGAGAGTTCTCCCTCCAATATTGGTATGTTTTCTTTCTACATATTTATTTGGATCTCTGTCTGTTCAGATATCACCTGATCAAAGGTATCTTTTACATGAATGACATAAAATAGCACCTCTTTCTCATTATCCTGTACCTTCCTATCCTACTTTTTTTTCCTGCAGAGTACTTGTCACCACCTAGTAGTATTTCACATATTTATTTATTATTTATGTTATTTATTTGCTTATGTATTATTTTGGCATAAGAGCATAACTTCTTACTTCATTCAGTGTCATACCCAGAAAGCCAAAAAAGTTCTAAAAATATATTATATGTTCAATAAATATGTAGCAAACCAATGTTGGCTTATGAAAGTATAATTTGGGTAAAGGAGTTTATATCACATTCACTTTAAAGTACAGAAGAATCAGTGTGGCTAAGTATTGATCAGATAGTAAGACATTATTGAAAAAGATAAAAAACAATAAAACTGTTAGAAAATTTTTATTCTCAGGTATCTCTGGTTAAGTCTTTAACTCCTGAATTACAGCAGGATTCTCCTCTCTAGATTTACGGTTGGTGTTTTTGAGTCTTTTCATTTCCTCCTGCTATGCTCTCCCTTTGGAATAACTACAACCCACTTGCAGTTTCTTCTGAAAGCCATATTTCTTCTTCCTGATCCAGATCATTCTAGCCAACTTTTTATTATCATTATGAATATGTCATAGAAAACAATTTTGCCTTTTATATCATAATGGAAAGTAGTCTAAAAGAAAGTCATCATGAAGTCAATATTCCTCACAACACTCCTTCTACAACAATGGCCACATATGTACCCTACCTCAGTGATCACCCAAGAATCCATTCAGATTCCCAAATATAAACTGACTACCATCGTGCATTACTACATTATGCCTCTTCTCCCTCAACAGCACCCCATCAAGCATTAGAATCTAACCAGCCTATTTATTATCTCTCAGATCTGTCTACTTATTTCTACTCCTACCATTTCAGTTCAAACTTTCATCATCTTTCACTATCTTCATTCACAACCTAACTCTAAACCATTCTCTCCATGTAGCCAACTATAGCAATGTTGGTCATCTCCTTGTTTCTCTCTTTCTTTAAGCCTTTCAATATTTTAATAGTTTATCATGTATGTGTCATGAACTGTCCCATATTTGTTAGCTTGAAATAAGAAAAACTATATTATTTCTTCACAAATTTGTGGGTCAACCTGGGCTGGCCTTCCCTGAATTGGTCTTTTGTTTGTGTCTCTTAGCCATGCATCTGGCTGCACTTTTCAATGGCTTCAGTGGAACTGAATGCCCTAAGTGTCCCACTCACATATCTGGTAGCTGGTTCTGATTATTGGCCAGACTTCCCTGTTCAGAAGCCATTTAGCTTCCAATTAGATAGATAGGGCTTTTTTATGTGGCCATCCTAGGACAACAAGAGAGGGATAGCAAAAGCTTCAAACTTCTTATGCAACATGGGGGCTTAAGTGGGTAGGAGAAGAATAAATGAAACAAGATGGGATTGGGAGGGAGACAAACCATAAGTGACTCTTAATCTCACAAAACAAACTGAGGGTTGCTGGGGGGAGGGGGTTTGGGAGAAGGGGGTGGGATTATGGACATTGGGGAGGGTATGTGCTTTGGTGAGTGCTGTGAAGTGTGTAAACCTGGTGATTCACAGACCTGTACCCCTGGGGATAAAAATATATGTTTATAAAAAATAAAAATTTAAAATAGGAAAAAAAAAAACTTCTTAATGTTTGGAATTGGCAATAACACTAAATCAACTCACGTTTATCGATCAGAACAAGTCACAAAGCTAGCCTTGATTCAAAGACGGGTAAAACAAATGTCACCTTTTAATAGGATTTATGGAAAAACCACATTTCAACAGTACATACAAACAGATATAGGAAGAATATTTTCTGGTCATCTTTGCAACAATTACCATAATCTTCTACAAAATAAAATGAAAAATTACATTGAAGACACTCAACACCTTTGCCTTAGGATTCCTTTCCTACCAAACCCTATTTCCCTCCACTTATTTGCTAGTAACAAGTACTACTAGCACCCTGATCAAAAAGCCCTCTTATTACTTTGAATTTTAATCTTAGCACCCTATTTCTAGATTTTTCTCCTTGAAAGATCCCTTCTTTAACAAAGTTAGTTTGTTTGATTTTTACAATTTATAACTTGCTAATTCATACCTGCATTAGTGAACCAACAGTTTGTCCTTCAAAGACTCATGGCTAAACAGTCACTTCCATGATTCTTCAACTGGCTTAGCCCTCATCTCCCTCTAGAGCTCTAATAAGGAATTACCTCTTCCAAAAAACTTCTTAACCTGTTGACTTTCCATCTAATATTTGGTTAAGTGCTGTTCACAGTTCTCCCAACATCATGTTTCACAATGAACTCATTTACCTATATGCTGATCCCTTCCTGTAGATTTTAAATTATTTGAGGGAAGCCATATGTCTTACTCACCATTCAATCCATGGAAATCTAGCCTCATACCAGGAATTTAGAATAAGTTTGACCAAATTTGTGAAGTGTTGCCTCAAATCATATTCAAATTGAAAGACCATTACTTCGCTCTGGCCATTGCCCCTGGTGAATTTGTTTCACAACTATACACAGAGATATAAAATGTCCTTGAGAAACTTACTATACTATTAGCTTAAGGAATGGCTCTGATATACAGAGAGTTAACAGAGTCCTGCTCCCACTCTTTGTTAAAAACATACTATAGAAATTATTTGATCACTGATTATCATACAAAAATAAAAATATTGAGCTGCAATTTCTAGAATCAAGGGCTCTCCAAAATATATGTATTTTATTAAACATTACTTTTAATTTTGCCATCATTACATCAATAAAGAATGTTAATAATGGATTGACAAGCTCACTATTTTGCACATTAAAAATAGCTGCAAGTCACTTTTTTTTAATACCATGATTCTTTATCACTCTCTTTGTTATCATTATAGTTTCAGTGTCTATAAACATTAACTTAGATTAACATTTTTTAATAAAACACTTTTAGGAGGACAGACTTGATGGTACCTTTTATTTTAAACAACAAATTACATCTTGAAATTTCCCTCAGAAATGCTTATCAGAAGTTACATCTATTTATTTTTTTAATTTGTTAGTTTCTGTTTGTTTCATACTGCAACAGTTTCATCTAACAACTATTCTGACTGGTTTCTGCATTACTTGTTAAAAGTTTTTATTGTCATATAAAGAAAATTTATATTGTCATATAATCTGCAACACTGCTCCTGAAAGAAAGAAATGAAAACATCCTAAACACTAACAGGAAATTGATTAAATAAATTATGGCACATGACCATTATCAACTACTATGTAGAAATGTTCAGCTATTTTAAGCTTTATTGCTGACATGGAATGTTCAGGCACACCAAGAGGTAAGAAGATATCACTACACATACAGTATGACTTCAATTTACACTGAAAGGCTAACTATACATAAACACATAATTTGAAGATAAATTTATGATAAAGGAAAGGAAATAAACCAAACTCTTATTTATCTGATCTAAAAAAGGAGAAAGAGATGATTTTCTGAGGGTAAAGAGTAGATTTTGTGCTTTACTTATTTTCATGAATCAGTTAATGACGATCAATAGCAATAATAGCTAACATTTTTTGGTAGCTTACTACATGACAAACTATTCCAGGTTCTAAATAGTGACTTCCTTAATGTTCATAAAAACTCGATGAGACATCTATTAGTATCTCCATTTAACAGATTTTTATTTTTTTAATTTTTATTATTATTTTTTAAGGTAAAAATATTTATTTATTTTTTATTTTTTATTTTTTATTTTTTATAAACATATATTTTTATCCCCAGGGGTACAGGTCTGTGAATCACCAGGTTTACACACTTCACAGCACTCACCAAAGCACATACCCTCCCCAATGTCCATAATCCCACCCCCTTCTCCCAAACCCCCTCCCCCCAGCAAACCTCAGTTTGTTTTGTGAGATTAAGAGTCACTTATGGTTTGTCTCCCTCCCAATCCCATCTTGTTTCATTTATTCTTCTCCTACCCACTTAAGCCCCCATGTTGCATCACCACTTCCTCATATCAGGGAGATCATATGATAGTTGTCTTTCTCTGCTTGACTTATTTCGCTAAGCATGATACGCTCTAGTTCCATCCATGTTGTCGCAAATGGCAAGATTTCATTTCTTTTGATGGCTGCATAGTATTCCATTGTGTATACATACCACATCTTCTTGATCCATTCATCTGTTGATGGACATCTAGGTTCTTTCCATAGTTTGGCCATTGTGGACATTGCTGCTATAAACATTCGGGTGCACGTGCCCCTTTGGATCACTACGTTTGTATCTTTAGGGTAAGTACCCAATAGTGCAATTGCTGGGTCATAGGGCAGTTCTATTTTCAACATTTTGAGAAACCTCCATGCTGTTTTCCAGAGTGGCTGCACCAGCTTGCATTCCCACCAACAGTGTAGGAGGGTTCACCTTTCTCCACATCCTCACCAGCATCTGTCATTTCCTGACTTGTTGATTTTAGCCATTCTGACTGGTGTGAGCTGATATCTCATTGTGATTTTGATTTGTATTTCCCTGATGCCGAGTGATATGGAGCACTTTTTCATGTGTCTGTTGGCCATCTGGATGTCTTCTTTGCAGAAATGTCTGTTCATGTCCTCTGCCCATTTCTTGATTAGATTATTTGTTCTTTGGGTGTTGAGTTTGCTAAGTTCTTTATAGATTCTGGACACTAGTCCTTTATCTGATATATCGTTTGCAAATATCTTCTCCCATTCTGTCAGTTGTCTTTTGATTTTGTTAACTGTTTCCTTTGCTGTGCAAAAGCTTTTGATCTTGATGAAATCCCAATAGTTCATTTTTGCCCTTGCTTCCCTTGCCTTTGGCGTTGTTCCTAGGAAGATGTTGCTGCGGCTGAGGTCGAAGAGGTTGCTGCCTGTGTTCTCCTCAAGGATTTTGATGGATTCCTTTCGCACATTGAGGTCCTTCATCCATTTTGAGTCTATTTTTGTGTGTGGTGTAAGGAAATGGTCCAATTTCATTTTTCTGCATGTGGCTGTCCAATTGTCCCAGCACCATTTATTGAAGAGGCTGTCTTTTTTCCATTGGACATTCTTTCCTGCTTTGTCGAAGATTAGTTGACTGTACAGTTGAGGGTCTATTTCTGGGCTTATTCTGTTCCATTGATCTATGTGTCTGTTTTTGTGCCAGTACCATGCTGTCTTGATGATGACAGCTTTGTAATAGAGCTTGAAGTCCGGAATTGTGATGCCACCAACGTTGGCTTTCTTTTTCAATATCCCTTTGGCTATTCGAGGTCTTTTCTGGTTCCATATAAATTTTAGAATTATTTGTTCCATTTCTTTGAAAAAGATGGATGGTACTTTGATAGGAATTGCATTAAATGTGTAGATTGCTTTAGGTAGCATAGACATTTTCACAATATTTATTCTTCCAATCCAGGAGCATGGAACATTTTTCCATTTCTTTGTGTCTTCCTCAATTTCATTCATGAGTACTTTATAGTTTTCTGAGTATAGATTCTGTGCCTCTTTGATTAGGTTTATTCCTAGGTATCTCATGGTTTTGGGTGCAATTGTAAATGGGATTGACTCCTTAATTTCTCTTTCTTCTGTCTTGCTGTTGGTGTAGAGAAATGCAACTGATCACATTGACTGATTTGCCTGACTTATCAAAAAGAAAAGAGAAAGGACCCAAATAAATTAAATCATGAACGAAAGAGGAGAGATCACAACTAACACCAAAGAAATACAAACTATTATAAGAACATACTATGAGCAACTCTACGCCAATAAATTTGACAATCTGGAAGAAATGGATGAGTTCCAAGAAACATATAAACCTCCACAACTGAACCAGGAAGAAATAGAAAGCTTGAACAGACCTATAACCAGTAAGGAGATTGAAACAGTCATTAAAAATCTCCAAACAAACAAAAGCCCAGGGCCAGACGGCTTCCGGGGGAATTCTACCAAACATTTAAAGAAGAAGTAATTCCTATTCTCCAGAAACTGTTCCAAAAAATAGAAATGGGAGGAAAACTTCCAAACTCATTTTATGAGGCCAGCATCACCTTGATCCCAAAACCAGACAAGGATCCCATCAAAAAAGAGAGCTATAGACCAATATCCTTGATGAACACAGATGCGAAAATACTCAACAAAATACTAGCCAATAGGATTCAACAGTACATTAAAAGGATTATTCACCACGACCAAGTGGGATTTATTCCAGGGCTGCAAGTTTGGTTCAACATCCGCAAATCAGTCAATGTGATACAACACATCAATAAAAGAAAGAACAAGAACCATATGATACTCTCAATAGATGCTGAAAAAGCATTTGACAAAGCACAGCATCCCTTCCTGATCAAAACTCTTCAAAGTGTAGGGATAGAGGGCACATACCTCAATATCATCAAAGCCATCTATGAAAAACCCACCGCAAATATCATTCTCAATGGAGAAAAACTGAAAGCTTTTCCACTAAGGTCAGGAACACGGCAGGGATGTCCATTATCACCACTGCTATTCAACATAGTACTAGAGGTCCTAGCCTCAGTAATCAGACAACAAAAGGAAATTAAAGGCATCCAAATCGGCAAAGAAGAAGTCAAATTATCACTCTTCGCAGATGATATGATACTATATGTGGAAAACCCAGAAGACTCCACTCCAAAACTGCTAGAACTTATACAGGAATTCAGTAAAGTGTCAGGATATAAAATCAATGCACAGAAATCAGTTGCATTTCTCTACACCAACTGCAAGACAGAAGAAAGAGAAATTAAGGAGTCAATCCCATTTACAATTGCACCCAAAACCATAAGATACCTAGGAATAAACCTAACCAAAGAGGCACAGAATCTATACTCAGAAAACTATAATTTTTATTATTTTTTAAAGATTTTATTTATTTAACAGAATGAGATCACAAGTAGGCAGAGAGACAGGCAGAGAGAGAGAGGAGGAAGCAGGCTCCCTGCTGAGCAAAGAGCCCGATGCGGGGCTTGATCCCAGGACCCTGGGATCATGACCTGAGCTGAAGGCAGAGGCTTTAACCCACTGATCCACCCAGGTGCCCCAACAGATTTTTAAAAGTGAAGCATGGTAGGTGAATAACTCAAATGAGGTCCAAAAACTTGAAAGCTTTTTTCTAAAAGGATATGAAACCAGGAGGTATGACTTTGAGTTTGTCTAATCACCACAGTTTATGTGGTTTTATGTAATCATTTTAGCACCATACATTACAGAAACACCAGAAAACTGGAATTAATTAATCTCAAACAATACTGTAATTTTTAAATTAATATCAAATACATGGGGTTGCACTCACTGTTTTCTGTTCTGCTTTGTTTTAAACATAATGTTGTGCCTCTTCTTGAAAATGATAGTGTTTAATTGGAAATTTTTTAAAGATTTTGTTTTCAACAATCTCTACACCCAATACAGGGCTCAAACTCACAAGTCCAAGATAGGGAAGTTCTATTTTTAATTTCTTGAGGAACCTCCACACTGCTCTCCAAAGAGGCTGCACCAACTTGCATTCTCACCAACAGTGGAAGAGGGTTCCCCTTTCTCCACATCCCTTCCAACATATGTTGTTTCCTGTCTTGTTAATTTTGGCCGTTCTAACTGGTGTAAGGTGATATCTCAAGGTGGTTTTAATTTGAATCTCCCTGAGGGCTAGTGATGATGAACATTTTTTCATGTGTCTGAAGGCCATTTGTATGTCTTCATTGGAGAAGTCTCTGTTCATATCTTCTGCCCATTTTTTTTATATGATTGCCTGTTTTGTGTGTGTTGAGTTTGAGGAGTTCATTATAGATCCTGGATATCAACCTTTTGTCTGTACTGTCATTTGCAAATATCTTCTCCCATTCCGTGGGTGCCTCTTTGTTTTTTTGACTGTTTCCTTTGCTGTGCAGAAGCTTTTGATTTTGATGAAGTCCCAAAAGTTTATTTTCGTTTTTGTTCCCTTTGCCTTTGGAGACATATCTTGAAAGAAGTTGCTGTGGCTGATATCGAAGAGATTACTGCCTATGTTCTCCTCTAGGATTCTGATGGATTCCTGTCTCACGTTGCGGTCTTTTATCCATTTTGGGTTTATCTTTGTGTGCGGTGTAAGAGAATCGTCGAGTTTAATTCTTCTACATATAGCTGCCCAGTTTTCCCAGCACCATTTATTGAAGAGACTGTCTTTTTTTCCACTGTATATTTTTTCCCGTTTTGTCGAAGATTAATTGACCATAGAGTTGATAAAGGGTCACATGCTCTACAACCAACCAGGCACCCCTGGAATTACTTTTAAATTCAATCCCTTTGTTCATGTAGGTCAACCTAATATGTACACAAATACTTTTCTTTTCTTTTTTCTTTTTTCTTTTTAAGATTTTATTTATTTATTTGACAGAGAGAGAGACAGTGAGAGAAGGAATACAAGCAGGGGAAGTGGGAGAGGGAGAAGCAGGCTTCAGACTGCGCAGAGAGTCTGACGTGGGGGTCAGGAATCATGCCCTGAGTCAAAGCCAAACACCCAATAACTGAGCCATCCAGGCGCCCCACAAATACTTCTCTAAGGCAAGTATAAGATCAAGATAATGCTATCTAGTTTCACAGAACTTTTCTATCAGAATTACAACAGATTAGATATAGATTACCACAAGAATATTTGTTACTTTTTGAAACATCTACTTCAAATACAAATGTTATCGTATTGTAAATTGGATCCTTTAATTATACAAAGTCCACACAGACCTTTATAACTTTTTGGAATTATCTCCAAAATTTCTCAGCCTTACCTCTTAATTTTTGCTTTCCCATTGTAGACCCACTGTTCCATACAGACTCACTTGAATGATTTTGCTTGTATATCACTTGCTTATTGCCACCAGCAACTAATTTAACACAGATGGCATTTGTGAGACAGTGCTAGACACCATTGTGCTGTGATTTTGCCGATATTTTTCTGTCTCTTTCTTTAAAATCCAACTCTCTTTCAAATTTCCCCAAGTTTTTGTTTTGTTTTGTTTTTTTAAGCCAGATGTTTCTAACTGTTTACACTCTCCTCTGGATGCCTCTGGCATTCATGAGTATGGTTTTCACCTTGTATATTTGTACTTGTTTGCACTCTACTTTGGAGTGTGTGGAGAAAGCTAAGAATCTCATGATCTTTATGTACAAATAGTTCATATGTTTGTTAAAAATAATGAATTTTCCTTATATTTTTCAACAATGTCTCCTACACATCTTTTCAGATGGTGGACACTGAGTAATCGGTAGATGACTATTTCTTGAAGTGACATTAAAATGCGATGAAAAAATAAGGCATAATAAATAATATAGAAAAATAAACAGAAAGTCAAGAAGGAAAAGGAAAAGAAAAAAAACTTAAAACAGAAAAAAAGAATAAAAGGTAGGGGATGGATAACACAATCATGACACAAAAACTATTTATACTCTTACCTAAATATATTTAAATATGAATTGCAAAGAGATTTTTACTCTGCAATATGATTAGTTGTAGAATTTTTAAGATATTCTGCTTCTTAGTTTACAGATAATGAGTCAAACTCCATAAATAATAGACATTGATTTCCAAGTTTTAAAAGAAAAAAGAGTAGAGTCCTATAGTTTTTTTTTTTTTACTATTTTTTGGCTATTCCTAAAGAAATATTATATCATTTCAAATATACTTTAGTGTACTTCTGAGCTTAGTAAACTTATGTAGAGCCAACGTCAAGCCAAGGTATACTCAAAATTTAATTTAGAGGCTAATTTAATAACTCAGCATGTCATCCTTAGTCTTACAGAATTACTTCATTATCAAAACCCCATAGGACACTTTATAATCAAGTAAACAAAACTTAGGAATTACTTAAAACCTCTAACTAAGAACACTGTAAGAATTTGCCATATCTAGATCATTTTCTGTAGTGCATATAAACATTGCTATTGCATACTTTATTAAAAAGCAAAGATAAAAGCAAGTTGAGAATAGATTTTTTGTAAAATGATTCAAATTTACATGAAACTATTGATAATAACTATATAACATGAAAAAATTATTTATTGAAAATCTCAGCACAGAAAACTTCTTGTTGGCTAAAATAAGCAATGTACACTTAAATACATTTTATTTTATATACCTTCTTCTTGCCGGATACTATTTATAAATTTTGCTTCTTACAAAACCCAAATTACCACCTGATATGCCATAACAACACCAAAATTTACATATTGAAAAATAATTATCTCTCTAATCTTAACCTTGACCTCTTTATGGATTTCCTATTTTAATTAATTCAATGATCCTTGCAGTCAAGCCTACACCTGGAAGTGATCAAGACCTTTACATTATCATTTATTATAATTACTTTTCTTGCTTATCTTTAGCTTTTTTCTTTAGAATTTTTAAAGATATATTTTGATTCAATCTATATCAAACCAGAATTAAATCAGAAACTACCACGTGTAAAATGGACTGTATTTCAAGGCTTGAAATTACTGTCAAAAAAGTCTCAAAACTATATAAGACAAAACCATGATGTCCATTGAAGACTATCTGAGTTCAAATTCCTTTTATACCAGTTTGTTCAGAAACATATTTATGAGAATAGGCCACAAACAACTCAAATCAATAGTAACTCAGTATGAGTTTACATATTTTAATGTAACCACTGAATTCCTTAACAATTTATCTTTATTATAAATTTTGATTAATCTTAGCTAAGGCTGTAAAATCCCCAAATCTAAAAACCCTGATGTATTTTTCCCAACTCTTCTCTCTTTAGAAGCCTTTACAGTTTATTTTGATTATAGTATAGCTCATATTGATTATATTTTGATTATATAGTATAATATATCCTATAGTATTGTAGGATATTATATATCCTTTGCTACAGCAAATAGCAAGGTTTTGTATTTTTCATTACACATATGTTCATTGTAGTCTTGGATTGATACTTTTTTTCTTTTTTATAGACTTTGTTATTTATTGAGAGACAGACAGAGTGAGTGAGAGGGAGACATGAGTGGGGTGAGGGGCAGAGGGAAAAGTAGACTCCCTGCTAAGCAGGGAATCTTATTCAACCTGGGGCTGGATCCTGGAACTCCAGGATCATGACCTGAGCCAAAAGCAGACACTTAATGGACTGAGCCACCGAGGCACCCCAGTACTGCTTCAATTCCAGAATTTCATTTTAATTCTTTTTACAATTCTAGTTCTTTTACAAAATTCTTTATATGATCATATATTTTCTTGAGCCTATTAATTATAGATATTTTGAACTTAAACTCTGTGTCTGATACTTCTAAAACCTTATTTATTCACAAATATTTGTAGCTCTATCTTATTTTTTGTATCTAATGTTTAGATCTTATTTCTTTGAGTGTTTTGACACTTTTATCAGGTATACCAGATTTTGCAGAAAAATTATAGAAGTTTGGGAACATATTCTTTTTCTTCATAGTTCAACCAGAAAGATATAGTTAGAAGATAATTTCAATCTAATGAGCTACCTGGATCTTGACTTGCAGTTTTTGAAAGACTCTATGTAATTCTGATTTATTAACACTCTTAGAATGTAACCTTCCAAGCTTTCAATTGAGAACCAGGGGTATGTAATAATAATACCTCTCCCTTTACTGGGTCCATTCCTCCAATGTTTGTCTCATCAGCATTCTGAAACTTCCCAGAGTCTGTTCTGTGTTTCAAAGACACTCTTCTGAACACCTTTCTATGAAGAGTTTCAGAAATTCACATATCTGAGAAAGTCACTGAAACAGCAATGGCATTCTCAACAAGTAGCACTGGACCAGGTTGTTCTCAAAGGCTCACCAGGGAGTTACAGTAATTCTCTCTACAGTAAATGCCTTGAGTAGGAAACCACATGAATGAAGAAGAGGGAGGAGTAAGAAAATGAGAACAAAGAAGTGAGAGAAATAACTGTGTCACTACTTTGAATAATGTCACTTATGATTACAAAAATATTATTAGAGAAAAACATACTATTTCCTCATGTACCTATAAGGAACATGGCTTTCATTTCTGTGCTCTCTATTCTAAATTAAGGTCTTTAAGTTGGTTCTCCAGAGATGAGAATTATGTACTTTGATTGACTAAAGCCTGAAATTATTCACTCTTTGATGGAGTAGGTGTCTTAAATGTCAATACACAGAAGAGATCCAGCTTCATATTGTCTTATTACATTAAGCTTATGGTTAAACTCAAGTTTATATCTGAGGTTACATGGTCCAAGAATGTATTCCAGCAAGAACATAGGAATCTTTTCCCAGATCATTTGTCCAACTGTAAACACATCAGTAGTCTTCCTATAACAACTTCTTCTTTCATATTTTCTCTTCACTAGTGAAAAAAAAAGCAGTTTGCATTGTGTGTCCAGCTGTCTTCTATCTGAAGGATAACCTCCATAAGCTCCTACTCTGACTGGTAGACCATGTGATGTTTTGGGTCTCCTGGAATTACTGTCAATTCAGAGATGCTGTCCAATAACTACTAAAGTGTGATTATTTTCTTTCTCCAATGCACAATCACCCTGGTAAATGTCTATATGTCCCTTTCCAGAAGGCTTAAAGAAAGATTAACAGCATAAATGTTTGGCCATGTACTGAGGTCTTTCCATAAGGAGAACTGGCTGTCTCTTTATTCAAAGGGATTCTGTAAATTGGCTCAAGTGTGGGAATTGGTTGAAGGGCCATGACTCTGTTTTTATGATTCAAGTTAGATTTTTGCTCCCTTATCCTAAACTTTTCTGTTTATAAAGATCCAGAGGGAATTTAAATAATTCCCATTTATTTCACTTTTAGAAACACCATGATCAACTGGTCAACACCACAGGTCTCTGTGAATCAGACTATTCTGTGTCCAGGTTTATCCTGCTGTCCATTATGGTATGCATGCCTTCCTTGTCTCTGGGGACCTGACCTACAACTTGGTCCCTGACACTCAGGAATCCAAGTATTCATTCCTATTGCATTCAGGTTTATGAGTTCAGTGGTTCCACTAAAATTTCTAGCCTTCATATAAAAGTGATCACAGAGCTCTTAAAGGATTTTGGGTTTCCCCTCACAAATCTATTCCTTACAGTCATGATAAAACATATGTTCTTCAGATCCTTGAATAATTAATGAATTCACCTTAACATTGCAATCTCCCTAAGCCTTTGTATCTCATCCACTGTAATATACTAAGGCAGTTTTGACAATTTAACTGCATTTAATTTGCCACCTTTTGGTCCATGTTCAAGTCAACCAAACAAACCAGTCATTAGAGGCTTGTTTTGTTTTGTTTTAGATTTTATTTATTTGACAGAGAGAGAGATCACAAGTAGGCAGAGAGGCAGGCAGAGAGAGAGAGAGAGAGAGCCGATGTGGGACTCAATCCCAGGACCCTCATATCATGACCTGAGCTGAAGGCAGAGGCTTAAGCCACTGAGGCACCCAGGCGCATCTCATTAGAGGTTTTTAACCACTCATATTGCAACATTAAAAGCAGAATCTCTGTTCAGTGAGCCTATATCAAAAAATTCAGCCTGATCCAACTTTATGTTCCACTGCTATCCCACATCTTCAATATCTCTTTGTACACATACTCCCAAGGATTTTATCTGTATAATTTGGAAAAAAAATCATGTAATTTTTTGGAGTGTAACACACTTTCTCATGGGAAATATGTTGTACCTCACCTTCAGGGACCTGCTTATACTGTGTGTAGTTATAAGTGTAGAAGGAAAGAGAGGTGTTGGTGGATCCAGAAAAGAATCAGCAATGTTTTGTAAGGTAACAACCTCTTGAGAAACTATTTCAATTTACTTGGGGAGAGCAGAATTGATCATTCATAAGTAGAACAGCTTATTCTATTTGCAAAGATTCATCAGAGTTTGGGGTTTAGCATCTCCAGTTTCATCAGGATCTTTTCATTTTTCCCCATTTCAATTTTTAGAATCAAATTTTTTCCAATAAATGCCATCAGTTTAGCAACAGATACCTTGGGAGGTTAAACAATCATTTTGCATTGTAATCAAACCACTCACTGAATGTGATTTTGGATTTGTTTTTTAGCAATCTTAGTCTGATCCCATAGAATATAATTATTTCTTTCAAGGAAGAAACATTAAAATGCTAGAAAAGAGGGGTCAATTGAGAAAAAATTTGTAAACCAAAAGGGACCAGAACTTGATGATTTTGAAAAATCAGCTTCTCCAAGTAGCAAAAGACACTAAAATGAAGAGATTCATTGTCAAGATACGATTCTGTAGAGAAAAGTCCAAAAGAGTGGTTATACAACCTCTTGCAGAAACCTCATAAAACCAAAAGTTCAAGGTCAGAATATTTAGAAACACAAAGAACCCTTTTAATAGACTAAGGGTATACCTACTTGAACCTAACAGTCAAACCTTGGGGCTGTAGCTGTAGAATACTTGAGAATACTCTCCCTGAACCATCTCAATAGAAGGCCAATTATATATATATCTATCTATCTATATATAGATAGATATATATATATCTATCTATATATATATAGATATATATGAAGTATATGTGAAGGTAGTATTTCTCTAATGGAGTAACAGTTAATAAAATCCATGAAAGATCCAAAATATACTTGTGAAAATTGTTTCAACAGAAACACTGTCTATTTGGACTAAAAAGGACAGAAAGACACAAATCAAAAGAAATTCCAAAATTCTGACATGAATAAAGTTTATAAAGTTATTCAGTGGCAAGCATGTGTTACTTTCCATGAAAAAGAAAGAATGAATAAGAAGGTAGGATCAAATTCCTATAAGGTGGAGCCTAGAACAACTGAGAACTACTCTGAGGCCTTGCAACTTAAGAAATTCCCCCACCTTTGCCAGAGTAGACTTCAGAACATCAATGAAGACTGACATTTTTATTCTTCTTTTATCTGGAATATAGATTTCTTTTATCCTAAACCTATGCAACCATTGCATGTCAGTTTTTTGGGGACAGTCATCTTGTTTCTTTAGTTTCCATGTCACAGATGGAGGGAATTTTGCTGGAGATGTTCTTAATGGGTTACATTCAGCAGCCTCATCTCCACCTGTATTGAATCTAAGTGATGAGCTCCTACATAATAAATAGATGTCGATATGGAATGAAACTTTTGGGAAACTTGGAAAGGAGTGAATATATTTTGCATGTATGAAGGGTGTGAATCACTGGGGATCTGAGGGAGGACAACAAAAGACATGTCTTAAGGTTATACCCAATGGGTAATGATTTGCTCATACTTGAGTATGAGTGGCTCAGTGACTTGCTTCTTAACCTTTCAAATACGACAAAGGTGGTAGGATGAATCTCAAATGATTATGTCACATTCTATAAGACTCCAATTTAACCATCTGGAGGCGTTGAAGAAGCAAAGTGCCATGAAGTAGAGAAGACCACCTGTAGACTACCAGTTTAAGCTGAGGGCCCCAGCTCTGTAACTACAAGGAACTGAAGTTTGTCAACAACCATGTAAACTTTGAAGACAACCCTGAGCCACAGACAAAATTGCAGCCCCAGCTGACCCCTTTGCACTCCGATGTGATCTTTATTAAATGATACCGCTAACCCGTCCCCAGACTTCTGATCCACAGAAATTGTGAGATAATGTTTTCTAAAATCACTAATTTTGTGGCAATTTTTACACAGTGATAGAAAACTAAGGAAATACTTGCTCTGATTTAGGCAATATAACAAGGGATTTAGATCAAGTAGATGTCTTCCAAAGTAAACTTTGGCTTTAAAATTGATGATTTAGATGGTGTGACAATAAACTATAGTGCCCAGTACCAGATAAAGTAAGAGGTTATTCTATAAATACGCTGGATTTCAGGATATCTTTTCAGTCTGTATTAGCACAAGGAAATTCAGGAATAAGAAAATATAGCTATGCCAGTTGAGCCCCATATCAATTCTAGATTAATACAAAATACATTTGTATCTTTAATTTGCATTTAGTACATGGAAACTAAAAGAATCATAAGCTAATCAAATCACAGCCTGAAGACATTTTCATGAGAACAGGTTAAATGTGTATCATTGCCTGAGCTTAATGCAGGCATTTTCACAAAAATAGGGTATTTTTACATTATTCCAATGATTGACAATGAGTGTAAAATCAAGATAAAAATGCCCTAATTTAAAAAGTATGGTTGTAAATTATTGTACTGCCATTTTATAAAGCATTTTACTTGATTTTCTAGATATCACTATGATTCTTTTTTCCTGGTAAGCACTTGCTTCTGTAAAGTAACCATGATAACCAGTCAGAATTCTACATGTTGACAAATTAAAAACAGCTTTTGTAGGAAGAAAATTATATAAGAAAGGTGAGGATGAGTAACTTTATTTTTTAATTTTTTTTAAAGATTTTATTTATTTACTTGACAGAGATTATAAGTAGGCAGAGAGAGAGAGAGGAGGAAGCAGGCTCCCCGCTGAGCAGGGAGCCCAATGCAGGGCTCGATCCCAGGACTCTGAGATCATGACCTGAGCTGAACGCAGAGGCTTAACCCACTGAGACACCCAGGTGTCCCAGTGACTTTCTTTATAAAATTTCAAAAAAAATTAGTGTTCTCTTTGAAAATTGTCTGAAAGATTGTACTTGTATGATTTTATTATATTTAGTACCAGATAAAGTAAGATAACCAGATTAATATGGAATATAATAACTTATATGGTGTATACTTACAAATGTCCCCTACAGAACAAAATCACAATATATTTCATGTATACTTACATGTAGACATTTCTGTATAAAATATATTGAATGCTTAAAGAGATTATAGTTCCATAAAATAACACACAAAAAACATTCAATATGATATTACGTGACTTAAAAAGATCTTGCACCAGTAATATTCATATATATTTAGACTTTTCTTATTTTTCCTCCGAAGATTAATGGAAGCTGAAGACATGAAATTATATTATTAAAAACTGTGTTTTTTCAAGCATGCCTCCTTAATTTGAATATTGGGCAATAATAGAATGCATGTGTAATTTTAGAAATATTTTGAACAACATGCTGAACACATTTAAAGAATCCCTGAAACCAAGAGTCAGAAACCTAAGTCTCCATGGACTCTAAATTCCCATGTTGTAAGTAGAATTTAAGCTCTATGCTATCTTCCATGGGAATAAGAACCCCATGTCTGAAAGACAGATACTGTACAGGGAGTTTTAAGGATACAGTAGACATTGTTTTTTTTGGATAAAATAATTAAAGATCAAAAGAGATAATTATACAGACTTTACCTACTATAGCATCAAGAAATTTCTGGGTTTCTTAAGTGAAAAACAACACAAAACAAAACAAAATAAAAATTCTAAAAATGGGCACCTGGGTGGCTCAGTGGGTTAAAGCCTCTGCCTTCAGCTCGGGTCATGATCCCAGGGTCCTTGGGTTAAGCTCTGCATCGGGCTCTTTGCTCAACGGGGAGCCTGCTTCTCTCTTTCTGCCTGCCTCTCTGCCTACTTGTGATCTCTGTCTGTCAAATAATGAATAAAATCTTTTAAAAAAACCTCTAAAAATAAAATAATAAACATGTTAGGAAAGAAAATTAGTAAGAACTGGTGAAGAAATAGAAATTTGCAATGAATTATAATTGTAAATAACTTGAAATTACTATTAATATATTCAATTTTGGATGGAATCTTGTCTACTACTAAGATAAAAAAATATATAATATATATATCTGCAGTCCAAATGTTGTGCATCTTGCTTGGTATCTTTCTCAATGGTCACTATACAATGGATATTCATTCAAAATATGCTGAAAGCTCAAATAATATTTTTGTTGTTGTTGTTTCACTTTCTTTTTACTATATTTTATTATATTTCTTTGTAATACAACCAGTGGTGATTTTGTTCTGTAGGGGACATTTGGCGATGTCTGGAGATAGTTTGAATGCTTTAATTGACAGGAGCTATTGTCACCTAGAGGAGGTCAGCAAAACTGTTAAGCATTCTACAATGCACAAAATTGTTCTTTTTCTTTAAGGATTTTATTTATTTATTTGACAGACAGAGATCATAAGTAGGCAGAGAAGCAGGCAGAGAGGTGAAGCAGACTCCCTGCTGAGCAGAGAGCCCAATGCAGGGCTTAATCCCAGGACCCTGGGATCATGACCTGAGCCAAAAGCAGAGGCTTTAACCCACTGAGTCACCCACATGCCCCACCAAATTGTTCTTTATCATGAAATGTATCTGGTCCAAAACACAGTAGTACCATGGTTAGAAAACTCTACAGGGCGCCTGGGTGGCTCAGTGGGTTAAAGCCTCTGCCTTTGGCTCAGGTCATGATCCCAGGATCCTGAGATCAAGCCCCGAATCGGGCTCTCTACTCCATGGGGAGCCTGCTTCCTCCTCTCTCTCTCTGCCTGTCTCTCTGCCTACTTGTGATCTCTGTCTGTCAAATAAATAAAATCTTAAAAAAAAGGAAAACTCTACTTTAAAGAAAGCAATGTATGAAATTATTTAATTGCTTGCAAGAGATTGAAAGAATTGGTACAAAACACTTATTAGAAGATTGTAAAAGAGCATTGGTTCATCAAAAATTCTTTCCTTAAATTAGACATACAGTTTCATATCAACACTGTTTGATTTCCTCAACTGTTCCTGAACCTGTTCTGCCATAGAGTAACATTTCAAAGGAAGGTTAAATGTAAGGATGATGAAAATGTAGTAGAAATGGAGAACACACTGGCAAATCCTCTAATTCTAGAATGACAAAACGGTTCTGATTGCCCTGATGAGAGATTAATTGAAATTGATTTGGGTAGAAAAATAAGATAATTTATTGATATGAATATGGTAATATGAATAATTTGGTATTCACTGCAATAATTTCAGAGCTGTGGCTTTTATGCTGAAAATTCCCCATTAGAATGTGAATATAAAATTTTAAATGACTTATAATGTAGTAGGAACCCATGACTACATGACACAGATAAACTATTCTAAGGAGTCTTTTTAGGGATTCCAAATAAAATTAGACTCATCAGGATCAAAGCTAGAGATTTGATTAGAAATATAAATAGCCCAACACAAACTCCTTTGATTTTAAATAGTTGCATGGTATTACACAATCGTGAAACACTTCTACTTAGTTATACTCAACGGTACATAAAAGAAATCCCAGTATTAGTATGCTTCCATCATCCAAGAACAGAATTCAAAACACAGATTTGTATAGTCATTTAACTCTGTCATCTCTTATTTTAAAAGGGGAACATTAAGCTGATATTTAATATCTTATTTGAAACATACATTGCTGCAATTTGAATATTAAGATGACTTTTGCCACCTGTTACTTCATCCCCTGTTCTTAGCACAGTGCCTGGCTCATATTGAATACTCCAGAAATGTTTAAATAAATGAAGATAATCATTGTCATTCTGTGTGAGGATTGTGAAGACCTTTTATCTGCAAATGATTACTTATTTTCTACTTAATATGTGGCTCAGTCAGTTAAGCAGCTGCCTTTGGCTCAGGTTATGATTGCAGGATTATGGGATCGAGCCTTGCATCTGGCTCCCTGCTCAGAGGGGAGCCTGCTTCTCTCTCTGCCTCTGCCTGCCACTCTGCCTGCTTGTGATCTCTCTCTCTCTCTCTCTTTCTGTGTCAAATAAATAAATGAAATCTTTAAAAAAGTTTAGATATAGTTTCTTTAATTTTTAAAAATTTATTCTTTTTAACCTTAGCAGTGATTAATGGTGTGTGTGCTTTCCTTCTTGCTTTAGTGTAGGCCAAAATCAGCACTTTACTGCCTCTATGACTATTTATTTCATACTGTTTTTGCTAGATATACAAGGTATACCAAGCTATAATAAACGGATACCAAACATTCTGTTTCAGAGTTAAATGTAAATTGTGAAGTCATTTAATTTATATAATTTTTAGAATGCTTGGCATGTTTCTAATACTCATGAATATGAATTCTAGTACAATAATTCTGGATCAAAATGGGCCTCATTGTTATAGAAAATGTCAGTGTTTCAAGTACGGTTTCAAACATATCTTAGGATCAACTAGCCAAATCAACAGTTACATCTATCCTAGGACCTTGTGGAGACAACATGAATGACCACACTTTGGTCTAACATGCTGCTCTAGAAAGGAAGACAGGAGAAAAAAATGTCATGATTGCCATCTTACCTTTTACTATAAATACACACATTTATATATGTATGTATATAATAAATGAGGAAGCGACTGACATTGTGTCATAGGCAGAAGGGTTATAATCTTTCTTGCTTTTATCTCCTCAAGTCTTAGAAAGAAAATAGAGCAAATGCACTGAAACACTCCTTTCCTTACTTCCCAAATTGAAGAAAGAACTGAGATCATTAGGACTTTATTTGAAGAGTGTAATAATGTTTCTCTCCAGATTCAGAGAATTCACTGATATATGTTTTAATATCTTAACTGGAAGGAAAAAATCACCAGCAAAGGATCATTACAATTGGGAGACTGGAACAGTTCATTGACATGGAACCCTCTAGATAATCTGAAACTCACAGGGGCCCAAAAGGAAGATAAGAGATTAACTTTGTATGTCATCAAAGGAGAGATGGTATTACAGCAACAGAGCTGAGAATGAGTTGGCACAATTTAGCCATCAACCAAGAGTGATATAAGAGATCTACATCAAAACATCTGCCATTGGTAGGGCTGGGGTCTCTGTGAAAAATTTTGGAACCACCAATACCAGTTGAGATGGAGTGGTTAATTTTAAGTGCATTGGACTTTGTTCCCCTTTTGATCCTGTTGTTACATATAGAGTCCATTGTATGTTTGGAGTGAAAGGAAGCAATGGAGAGAGGGATTTCTTTGTAATCCAGTGTCTAAGAGGAAACTAAAATCAGAGTTAATAGGAAAGAACTTTGGGTGATTATATTTGTATTTGCACCATCCCCGCACCCCAATGCTAAGCAAGCTATCTTCTATATCCCTTAGTTATGTTACAAAAGCTCTTAGATGTGTTTTGACATTTTGGACCTGTGGGATAAAACTACTTTAATATAAATTTAGAACATATAAACATGATATTAAAATCAACTAAAATCTGGAGATGCTTAACAGTCCTACAATCTACTAGAAATGGATGTATAAATGAAAATGGATACAAAGATCACAATAATAAAGATAATTGAAAAGTTGAAAAGGTTGTTCTCTTTAAGTCAGCCACATTGACTTGAAATATGCAAGCAGCTACATAGAAGAAACATTTTCTATAAAAAAATGAAACTAAAGAGGAAATATGAAAGGAGAGAAACCTCTCTTTAACTGGACTGGGCTGTGGTCCTGTAAGAAGGCAGTTTAAGAGAGTTTCTAGGTGAAAGACCCTGGCAAAAAGAAACAACCCTTATTAAGAGTGTCGGTTGGCTATAAGGTGTGAAGTTTTGACCTTGAACTATAACAGATACACCTGGGAAGAATGCCAGGATGTTCTTTGTTTCATCAGTGGCCAGTGCAGCAAAAGATGGTTTTAACTTCAACTGGGGTTGGAGACAAAGGTGAACTCAGTAAGTAAAACTTGAAACCCTGATCAGCTTGTGTAGTAGAGTCAAGTTGAAAAATGTAACATGATCATGCATTTTTTTTTAATATTTAATTTATTTTTTATTTTTTTTTAATTTCCAGCATAACAGTATTCATTATTTTTGCACCACACCCCGTGCTCCATGCAATCTGTGCCCTCTATAATACCCACCACCTGGTACCCCAACCTCCCACCCCCTGTCCCTTCAAAACCCTCAGATTGTTTTCCAGAGTCCATAGTCTCTCATGGTTCACCTCCCCTTCCAATTTCCCCCAACTCCCTTCTAAACTCTAAGTCCCCATGTCCTCCATGCTATTTGTTATGCTCCACAAATAAGTGAAACCATATGATAATTGACTCTCTCTGCTTGACTTATTTGCATTTTTAAGTACCTCCCAAAGTAGCAGAAGAGTTTTTCTCTCTAACCTAAGTGTTTTGCCAGAAGTGCTGCCAATGGAAGATTAAATAAAATACAGAAAAACTCCTTGTCCATTGTAAGATCCCTATTTTTGGATGAGAGACACAAGCTCCTGAGCAGTTGACAAGTACTAGGGCTGGAACAATAGCAACCTTACTTGACTGATTGTTTCTAATGTTTCAGGCAGTGTGTGAAGTGAATTACATGAATTATCTTGTTTAACTATAGCTCTAGAAAAAGTTTATTTCTATGTGGTATGAAGAAAATAAGACTTATTTAGAAGTCTTATTCAAAGAATAAGGAAGGAAACTCACAAGGGCCCAATAGGAAGAAAAGAGATTAACTTGTCTTATGATGAGTATGAAGGAAATAAGATTTTAAACAATAAAGTATTAGTCCAAGATCTCAAATATTTTAAATAATAGAGGTAAGATTAAAAACAAGGCACATCTGTTTCTAGACTCCATGTTCTCAAATTCTGTACTACACTGTACATTGGTGAAACATGCAGTTTGTGTCAGTTGCCTTTGCTTTGGTACAAAAACTACCAAGAGGCTGGATGCACACCATTGTGAAAACATTTAGTCTATTAGTATCTCCACTTAACCCATAAGCTCTAAACAGAGAAAATTTATGGAATAAAAATAAATCTGAGGGGTGCCTGGGTGGCTCTGTGGGTTAAGCCTCTGCCTTTGGCTTAGGTCATGATCCCAGCATCCTGGGTTCGAGTCCCACATCAGGCTCTCTGCTCAACGGGAAGCCTGCTTCTCCCTCTATCTCACTCTGCCTCCCTCTCTGCCTACTTGTGATCTCTCTCTGTCAAATAAATAAATAAATAAAGTCTTTAAAAAAATTAAAATAAATCTGAAGTGGGGGAGGAGTCAAGATGGTGGAGAAGTAGCATGCTGAGATGACTTCAGGTAGCAGGAGATCAGCTAGATAGCTTATCAAACCATTCCAAACACCTACAAATCCAACAGGAGATCAAAGAGAAGAGCAGTAATTCTAGAAACAGAAAATTGACCAATTTCTGAAAGGTAGGACTAGCAGAGAAGTGTATCCAAAGCAATGGGAAGATAGATGGCAGTGGGAGGGACTGGCTCCTGGCAAGTGCTGGAACAATGGAGCACAAAATCAGAACTTTTAAAAGTTTGCTCCACTGAGGGACATTGCTCCAGAGGCTAAGATGGGGTTAAGCCCATGCAGGGACAGTGTGGCCTCAGGTCCCATGGAGTCACAGAAGGATCAGGGCTGTTTGAGTATTGCAGAGTTATCAGATATTAGAACAGGGAAGCCATCTACAGAGACAGAGCCCAGGAGTGAATTCTCAACTCAAGGTCACACTAAATTGTGATCCATGGCACAGGCCACTGCTCTGTGAGCAGGGACCCCACAAGATCTGGGGGCACCACCTTGGAAGAGCACAGGGATCTGTGGGGTTTGGAGACTCCCGCTGGGGCTGTGTGCCAGAGACAGGGAAGCTTGGTCACAGGCTGGGTGAGCTCAGAGTATGGCCAGGGGCTAGGAAGACAGGAATGATTGAGCACTTTTCTCAGAGGGTGCACTGAGTAGTGGGGCTCGGAGCTCTTGGATCCTCTGGGTCAGAGACTAAGAGGCCACCATTTTTAAACCCGTTCTCCAGAGCTCTACAGAAAGCATTCAGGGAACAAAAGCTCCCAAAAGCGAACCTGAGTGGATTACTTAGCCTGACCCCTGGTAAGGGCGGTGCAACTCCGCCTTGGGCAAAGACACTTGAGAATCACTACAACAAGCCCCTCCCCCAAGAACATCAACAAGAAATCCAGCCAAGACCAAGTTCACTTACCAAGGAGAACAAAGGAATTCCAGAAAAGGAGAAAGCACAGCATGGAATTCAGGGCTTTCTCCCCAAGATACTTTAGTCTTACAGAGTTAATTAATTTTTTTAATCTTATTTTTTCTTCTGTTAATTTTTTTTAACTTTTACCCTTTCCTCTTTTAACGTTTTTAACTAGTTTACCTTAACAATACCTTCCATTAAAAACAATCTTTTTCAACCTTCAGTATTACAGTCATATTTTATCCTTCACTGTATCTAACTTTATTTTTTGTATACACACAGGGTTTTTCTTCTAAAAAATGAGAGTACAACTTCTTCTAATAGATCAAAATACATCTTAAATCTACCACAGGTCTTTGTTCTAGTCTCCAGCCTGAGCAAATTCTTTCCACTTTCTTTTTCATTATTCCCCCCCGCCAAAAAAAGGAGTTATCAACTCCTTTTGTAGAAATTAAAAGAAAAAAATTCATCTTTATAGTCATATTCTATCCCTTCATTGTGTTTACCCTTATATATGTTTCTCATTCTTTAGAATTTTGGTTTCTCTCGAATTCTCGAATTTTCATTCTTTAATATTTTGGTTTCTTCTTCTAAGAAACCAAAATATTCCAAAAATTAAGTGGATGACCCTGTTCTATTCACCAGTCTAAGATATATATTCTCATTTTTATGTTTTTATTTATTAGTTTTCTTGTTTTATTTTTTTCCCCTGAACTTCTTTTTATCCCCTTTCTTCCCCCCAAGATTTGGGTCTCTTCTGATTTGGTTAAAGCACATTTTCCTGGGGTCTTTGCCACACTTTTAGTATTTTATTCACTCCTTCATATATTCTTATCTGCGTAAAATGACAAGGTAGAAAAACTCACCACAAAAAAAAAAAAAGAAAAGAAAAAGAACAAGAGGCAGTGCAAAAGGCTAGGGAAGTAATTAATATGGACTTTAGTAATATGTCGGATCTAGAGTTCAGAATGACAATTCTCAAGGTACTAGCTGAGCTCGAAAAAGGCATGGAAGATATTAGAGAACCCTGTCTGGAGAAATAAAAGCCCTTTCTGGAGAAATAAAAGAACTAAAATCTAACCAAGTTGAAATTTTTAAAAAAGCTATTAATGAGGTGCAATAAAAAAATGGAGGCTCTTACTGCTAGAATAAATGAGGCAGAAGAGAGAATTAGTGATATAGAAGACCAAATGACAGAGAATAAAGAAACTGAACAAAAGAGAGACAAACGACTACTGGACCACGAGGGGAGAATTTGAGAGATAAGTGATACCCTAAGATAAAACAACATTAGAATAATTGGGATTCCAGAAGAAGAAGGAAGATAGAGAGAAGCAGAAGGTATATTGGAGAGAATTATTGTAGAGAATTTCTCTAATATGGCAAAGGGAACAAGCACCAAAATCCAGGAGGTGCAGAGAACCCCCCTTCAAAATCAATAAGAATAGGTCCACACCCGGTCACTTAATAGTAAAAGTAACAAGTCTTAGCAACAAAGTGAAAATCCTGAAATCAGCTAGGGAAAATAAGTCTGTAACATACAATGGTAAAAATATTATATTGGCAGCAGACTTATCCACAGGGACATGGCAGGCCAGAAAGAACTGGCATGATATATTCAGAGCACTAAGTGAGAAAAACATGCAGCCAAGACTTCTATATACAGCTAGGTTATCATTGAAAATAGAAGGAGAGAGAAAAAGCTTCCAGGACAAACAAAAACTAAAACAATTTATAAACACCAAACCAGCTCCTCAAGAAATACTGAAAGGGGTCCTCTAAGCAAAGGGAGAGCTAAAAGTACTAGATCAGAAAGGAGAAGAGACAATATACAGTAACAGTCACCTTACAGGCAATACAATGACACTAAATTAATATATTTTAATAGTTACCCTGAATGTAAATGGGCTAAATGCCCCAATCAAAAGACACAGGGTATCAGAATGGATAAAAAACCAAAACCCATCAATATTCTGTCTAAAGAAACTCATTTTCGATTCAAAGACACCTCCAGATTTAAAGTGAGGGGGTAGAAAACAGTTTACCATGCTAATGGACATCAAAAGAAAGTTGGGGTGGCAATCCTTATGTCATATCCATTAGATTTTAAGCCAAAGACTATAATAAGAGATGAGGAAGGACACTCTATCATACTCAATGGGTCTGTCCAACAAGAAGGTCTAACAATTTTAAATAGCTATGCCCCATCATGTCAACAGCCAACTATATAAACCAATTAATAACAAAATCAAAGAAATACGTCGACAATAATACAATAATAGTAGTGAAATTTAACACTCCCCTCACTGAAAGTGACAGATTATCCAAGAAAAAGATCAACAAGGAAATAAAGGCCTTAAATGACACACTGGACCAGATGGACATCACAGATATGTTCAGAAGATTCCATCCCAAAGCAACAGAATACATATTCTTCTCTAGTGCACATGTAACATTCTCCAGAATAGATCACATCCTGGGTCATAAATCATATCTCAACCAGTATCAAAAGATTGGGATCATTCCCTGCATATTTTCAGACCATAATTCTCTGAAGCGAGAACGTAGTCACAAGAGGAAATTTGGAAAGAACCCAAATACATGGAGACTAAACAGCATTCTTCTAAAGAATGAATGGGTCAATCAGGAAATTAAAGAAGAATTGAAAAAAATCATGGAAACAAATGATAATGAAAACACAACTGTTCAAAATCTGTGTGACACAGCAAAGGCAGTCCTGAGAGGAAAATATATAGCGGTACAAGCCTTTCTCAAGAAACAAGAAAGGTTTCAAATACACAACCTAACCCTACACCTAAACGAGCTGGAGAAAGAACAACAAAGAAAGCCTAAACCCAGCAGGAGAAGAGGAATAATAAAGATCAGAGCAGAAATCAATGAAATAGAAACCAAAAACAAACAAACAAACAAATAAACAAACAAAAAACTAAAAATAAAAAAAAAACAATAGAACAAATCAATGAAACTAGGAGCTGGTTCTTTGAAAGAATTAATAAAATTGATAAACCCCTGGCCAGACTTATCAAAAAGAAAATAGAAAGGACCCAAATAAATAAAATCATGAATGAAAGATCACCACCAACACCAAAGAAATACAAACAATTATAAGAACATACTGTGAGCAACCATACGCAAACAAATTTGACAATATGGAAGAAATGGATGCATTCTTAGAGACATATAAACTACCACAACTGAACCAGGAAGAAATAGAAAATCTGAACAGACCCATAACTAGTAGGGAGATTGAACCAGTCATCAACAATCTCCAAACAAGAGACTAGGGCCAGACTGTTTTCCTGGGGAATTCTACCAAACATTTAAAGAAAATTAATTCCTATTCTCCTGAAAATATTCCAAAAAATAGAAATGGAAGGAAAACTTCCAAACTCATTTCATGAGGCCAGCATGACCTCGATCCCAAAACCAGACAAGAATCCCACAAAAAAGAGAATCACAGACCAATATCCTTGATGAACACAGATGCGAAAATTCTCACCAAAATACTAACCAATAGAATCCAATAGTACATTAAAAGGATTATTCACCACAACCAAGTGGGATTTATTCCAGGGCTGCAAGGTTGGTTCAACATCCACAAATCAATCAATGTGAAATAATACTTTAATGAAGAAATAACAAGAACCATATGATTCTCTCAAATGAAAAAGCATTTAGCAAAGTACAGCACCCTTTCCTTATCAAAACTCTTCAAAGTGTAGAAATAGAGGGTACGTACCTCAATATTATCCAAGCCATCTATGAAAAACCCACTGTGAATATCATTCCCAATGGAGAAAAACCGAGAGCTTTTCCGTTAAGATAAGGAACACAGCAGGGATGTCCATTATCACCATTGCTATTCAGCATAGTACGAGAAGTCCTAGCCTCAGCAATCAGACAACAAAAATAAGTTAAAGGCATCCAAATTGGCAAAGAAGTCAAACTATCACTCTTCGCAGATGATATGATACTGTATGTGGAAAACCTAAAAGACACCACTCCAAAACTGCTAGAACTTGTACAGGAATTCAGTAAAGTGTCAGGATGTAAAATCAATGCACAGAAATCAGTTGCATTTCTTTACACCAACCACAAGACACAAGAAAGAGAAATTAAGGAGTCAATTCCATTTACAATTGCACCCAAAACCATAAGATACCTATGAATAAACCTAAACAAAGAGGCAAAGAGTCTATACTCAGAAAACTATAATGTACTCATGAAAGAAATTGAGGAAAACAAATAGAAATGGAAAGCATTCCATGCTCTTGGATTGGAAGAACATATATTGTGAAATGTTTATGCTACCTAAAGCAATCTCCACATTTAAGGCAATCCCTATCAAAATCCCATCCATTTTTGTCAAAGAAATGGAACAAATAACCCTAAAATTTATATGGAACCAGAAAAGACCTCAAATAGCCAGAGAAATATTTAAAAAGAAAGCCAAAGTTGGTGGCATCACAATTCCGGACTTCAAGCTCCATTACAGAGCTGTCCTCATCAAGACAGCATGGTACTGGCACAAAAAACACACACATCAATCAATGAAGCAGAATAGAGAACCCAGAAATAGATCCTCAACTCTATTGTCAACTAATCTTCAACAAAGCAGGAAAGAATGTCCAATGGAAAAAAGACAGCCTCTTCAAAAAATGGTGTTGGGAAAATTGGACAGCCACATACAGAAAAATGAAACTGGACCATTTCCTTATACCACACGTGACAATAGACTCAAAAGGGATGAAGAATCTCAACATGAGAAAGGAATCCATCAAAATCCTTGAGGAGAATACAGGCAGCAACCTCTTCGACGTCAGCCACAGCAACTTCTTCCTAGGATTATTGCCAAAGGCAAGGGAAGCAAGGGCAAAACGAACTATTGGGACTTCATCAAGGTCAAAAGCTTTTGCACAGCAAAGGAAACAGTTAACAAAACCAAAAGACAACTGACAGAATGGGAGAAGATATTTGCAAACGGCATATCAGATAAAGGGCTAGTATCCAAAATCTATAAAGAGCTTAGCAAACTCAATATCCAAAGAACAAATAATCCAATCCAAGAAATGGGCAGAAGACATATACAGACATTTCTGCAAAGAAGTCATCCAAATGGTCCACAGACACATGAAAAATTGCTCCACATCACTTGGTATCAGGGAAATAAAAATCAAAACCACAATGAGATACTGCCTCACACCAGTCAGAACAGCTAAAATGAACAAGTCAGGAAATGACAGATGCTCGCAAGGATGCGGAGAAAGGGGATCCCTCCTACACTGTTGGTGGGAATGCAAGCTGGTGCAGTCACTGTGGGAGACAGCATGGATTTTCCTCAAAATGTTGAAAATAGAGCTACCCTACGACCCAGCAATTGTACTACTGGGTATTTACCCTAAAAATACAAACATAGCGATCCAAAGAGGCACGTGCACCCAATTATTTATAGTATCAATGTCCACAATAGCCAAACTATGGAAAGGACCTAGATGTCCATCAACAGATTAGTGGATAAAGAAGATTTGGTATATATATATACAATAGAATACTAAGCAACCATCAAAAGAAATGAAATCTTGCCATTTGTGATGATGTGGATGGAACTAGAGGGTATTAGGCTTAGCAAAATAAGTCAATCAGAGAAAGACAACTATCATATGATGTCCCTGATATGAGGAAATGGAGATGCAATGTGGAGGGTTTGGGGGATAGGAAAAGAATAAATGAAACAAGATGAGATCAGGAGGGAGACAGACCGTAAGAGACTCTTAATCTCACAGCACAAACTGATGGTTGTGGGGTGCGGGGGTGGTAGGGAGAGGGTGGTGGGGTTATGGATATTGGGCGGTAGATGGGCTATGGTGAGTGCTGTGAAGTGTGTAAACCTGGTGATTCACAGACCTGCAACCCTGGGGCTAACAATACATTATGTGTTTATAAAAAAAAATTTTTAATTAAAAAATATAAACCTGAAGTAAATGTAACATTAGACCTAAGAGAAAAAGAACCAAACTAAAATTACTAACAAAACAATACAATCATTGTATTTACAATTTGATTTTTAAAATACTTATTAGTACTATGCACGTGAAAACATCTGAAGGGCAGAACACTATACTGAAAAGGAAATGTTTAGCAAGATTTCAATCCATTCCCTTCCTTTACTGGCTGACATTCCTTAGAGAGAAAGACAGCAGGTAACACCATCAAATCTCCTTGTAAACATGCTGAGCTCAGACTTCCTAGTGTGCTGTACCTGGGTCTTGATTTATAAAGATGACTGAGTGAGAACACACAGATTTTGATACTATTGAAAGAAAAGTTTAATAATACTCACAATTCCCATAGACACAAAAGTCATGGCTCACCACATAAAGTCAAAGGAGGAATACCAGATTTTGGTCAAGAAGCAGAAGTACGAATGAGGGGAGCACAAAGATCTTGACCTTCAGTGGGGTTTCTATAAGAAAGACAAAACAAAGCAAGGTAAATAGTGTAGGCTTGGACACTTGGAATAATTTCAGCTGGTTTTAGGCTATAGGGGTGGTACCCCTCTGTGGGTGCCTAGTAGTTGGTCTTGGGATGATTAAGGCAGAAGGATTTTGCTTCCTTGGTATATACACCAGATAAAGGAGGTTTGAATCTGAATTGATTAGTTTCACATCAAAGGTGTTCTCCAGGTTGAGTTCCTTGCTATCTCTAAGAATAGGCTAAATCAGAAGGGAAGGTCTCCTCCAGCCAGAAAGTTTTTTAAGATGTCAAAACATCTTAACATACAGGGAAAAAAATACACACACACACACACACACACACACACACACACACACACACACACCATACTGAGAAAATGAACTAAATGGTATTTTCTTGCAGAAGAATCCTTATCTACGACATAGTTTTAGTAGGATATATTTGATCTGTCTACAATTGCTTATGTAGTGGTCAGCAAACTATGACCTATGAGTTAAGATTGTTTTTACCTTTTTTACATGTTGTAAAAATAAAATACAAAGATTAATGGAGACTATATGTGGCCCACAAAGTCTAAAATACTTACTCTCTGGTGCTTTATAGAAAAAAAAAAGCCAACATCTGACTTACTGTAACCAAACAACAAATCTATGGATTTATGTGGAAAAATAAATTTGCTAGAAACACTACTAGAAAGCAAATTTCTGTTACACTGAGACGTACAAAACATTTAAAAATGTATGATCATGTTACATTTTTCAACTTGACTCAATTAACTACACACAATGCTCAAGGGTTCTCAAGTTATACTGGTTGAATTTACCTATGGTTTTATGTGGAAAATATTCTCTAAGTAATACACCTATTAGAATATAAATGAAGATAATTCATGGCCCAAACAACTCTCATCTGTACAACTGATATGGTCATAACTAGAGCTTAGCTTTCTTCTATGTTGATTGGGGCCCAGAGAATACCCCAATGTCTCAAGAAATTACCTGGGTTTCTGCATTTGTGGTCTTATACCTCCCTCTGCTTTATCAATATTCACAGGTTGTTGTACTTTTGATATTGTTGGTAAAGTTTACTGGGTAAGAACCTTGACTTTCTAAATCTCTAATGATTTCTTTGGTCATAAATAGCTGATATATGAAAATGTAATGGTGTAATTTGTTGTTGTTGTTGTTGTTGTTGTTGTTGTTGTTGAAACACTAAACAGTAAGAAAGGAAAACAACAAACCTGAAAATTAAGGATTATGTTATGGTCTAATATAAAACCTCAAATTAGTTTGAAGCCTTAATTGCAATTATGATTCTATTTGGGGGTATGGCCTTTGGGCAATATTTTGGTTGAGAGGAGGTCACAATAATGAGGCCCTCATGATGGGACTAATATCCTTAGAGAAAGAGATGCCAGAGAGTGTGCTCCTTAGCTCTCTCAAACCCGCGAGGACACAGAAAAAAAGTGGCATTCTGATCTTGGACTTCTAGGTTCCAGAATGATGAGAAAATAAATTTCTGGTGTTTAAGCCATGCAGAATATACAAAAGGGTGATTCTGCTAAGATGGATATGCTGGTACTGAGGCCAAAATAATACATTATGATAATGTTGATTAGAACTGCATCTGCCAAGTGAATACTGAACAAATGATGATGGATCTTGTCTGCATTGTAGTAATTGGTATTATTTTTCCTCTGACTTCACCTAGTAGGTGGAAGGTAGAGCCTCAGTGTGGATGTCAGTATAAGGGGCAGTGGACCATCAGCCTTAGGCATCAGAGAATGAGATATGGTAGGTTTTTTGCTGAGGTCCCGAGGCTGATGATTGTTAACTCTTGAAAAGAAAAAAAAATGGTGTCATGTAACCATCATGTATGTTAAGCTGCTTATAATTTCCTAAAATCATAAGGATTCTTTTTTTTAAGATTTTATTTATTTATTTGAAAGAGACACAGCAAGAGAGGAACACAAGCACGGGGAGTGGGAGAGGAAGGAGCAGGCTTCCTGAGGAGCAGGAGCCCAATGCAGGGCTTGATTACAGGACCTTGGGATCATGACCTGAGCCAAAGGCAGACACTTAATGACTGAGCCACCCAGGCCACCCACCCCAGCCACCCAAAGGATTCTTAATATTGATTGGCATGTCTTATATTATATTTAATCATTTCCTATAAATGTAATCTCAAAAGGGTTTTTTTTTGCTTCATTGTTAATTATTGCTTTACTTCAGCCTTCAAGTCTTCATTTGTTTTTGAAGATGTTGATGAAGCTATCACAATACATTATTCTATCACTTATCTGATGCTGCTTTTGAGTTTATAAATGACTGGATTATTTTAGGGGCACCTGGATGGCTCAGTGGGTTAAGCCTCTGCCCTTGTTTCAGGTCATGATCTCGGGGTCCTGGGATCCACCCCGCATCGGGCTTTCTGCTCAGCAGGGAGCCTGCTTCCCCACTCCATATCTTGGCCTGCCTCTCTGCCTACTTGTGATCTCTGTCTGTCAAATAAATAAAAACAAAATCTTTAAAAATAAATAAATAAATAAATAAATAAATAAAAATGGATTATTTCAAACATTATTTATCCGACTTGCACCAAAATTATTTAAATTCTTTATATTTTTTCATTTCTGTTTCATATAGCAATGCAAAGATTACTATAAAGCCTAGCAGTATTGTATCTCTTTCAGATCCATACCTCAGTGATTCAGAATCTAAACAATATGATCCATAAATATGTGACTTTGAAACCTGATATTAGATGTTGAAGAATGTGCAAGGTGGGGGTGGTAATTTCCAGCCAAATGTTCAAATTGTTCATCAGGAGGCCAGAAACATTGTATATGACCAGTGACATTGCAATCTACAATAATTTCTTTCCTAAGGTTCCCACTGCCCTCCAGAATGAAATACTGTGGCATTAGTGTAGATGCATCCTTGCTATCATAGCATTATATTTTGTTTTGTTTGACCACCAGAACAGAAATACACATTTTTGGAATAGCAACATCATTTCTTTCTTCCTTTTATGAATTTATGTATTTAATCTTGGTGTACATGTAGTAGTATTTGAGTAGGATGGTAATTTCTTAAATTCATTTGCACATTGTTTTTTCTTTGGGTAAAATTTTTGGTTTTATTTAAAGCTATACTACAATTGTTTGTTTGTACCACAATGGATGAATTATCCCTTGAGGAAGAGAAAAACTGAAACACTGTTGTCTGCTTCATTAGACCCCCCTAACCAAATAGTGAAGGAAAGTAATTTGAAACAAACCATAAAACGTTACCTTATTAAAAATACACAAGTCAACTTAAGACAAATGAATTCAATATAAAAAGTGAATTATCTGTAACATTTTTCATCACTGATTATGATTAGAATTATAAAGCCAGTCTATTAAAATAATGTTGATTTTTATTGGATACTTGTTTATATTTGAGTAGGTAGTCCTAGACATAATTTTACTTTCTAGTTGTTTTTTTTAATCTATTTAAAGTTCAGTAGACAAAGTTATATTTTCAAATTTTCAATATACATTTATTGAAAACTACTGTCATTCAGGAAATTAAGCCTGATAATAATATCAAAAACTTATATTAATGAAGCATTTAATATTTTCTAAGCTCTGTAGAAATATGTTACAGGTACTAACTTATTCCTTTGTTCCAACATGCAGAGACAAATGCTATTATAACCACATTTTAACCATAAAGAACCTGATCATCAGAGAAGTTATTTATTTATTATTTAAAATTATTTATTCATGGGCATAGTGAAAAAAGCACAGACAAGACTCAAACCCATGCATGTTAGAACTTTGCTCTTAAGCAGTGAACAGAACACACTTATTAAAAGGTGGTTGCAAAGTAACACAATACCCAAGATATGTATTGCCCTGAGGCCTCAGAACAAACAATTCGCTCTGGTAGAGAAGCTTCCAGAAAGGTAATAATTGAGTAGTATGAATGAGAAGGAGTTTGCCAAAGAGAACTAGATATTCAAGACAGGAAAAACACAACGCACCAAATGCAAAGCCATATGACACAAATGGGCAAGCCTGGGAAAGATGGAGGACTGTGTGGGAAGACTTGTACAGCTGGTGCTGATGGTGTATGTAGGAAAAAGCTGGAAGATCAGCTAATCAGCTAATCAGCTAATCAGCCTAAGTGATGACATAGTTGTGATCTGCATAAGGTCTTTACCATCTACTAAATTTTAACTGACCTGAAAACAGGAACTGTTTCTGTATCATTTACTCTATTCCTGTCACCTATCTCAATGCCTCCTGCTTCTCAATAAATGTATATTAAATGAATGAATAAATGCATGAATGCATGAATGAATGAATGAATGAATGATGTAGATATAGTTTGGTAGATGAATTGAAGTTAGATTCTGTAGGTCCAAGAAGATTTTTTGAGTATTTAAGAAGGAAAATGACAAGATTGCATTTTTGGTTGTTTCTTAAAAATATAACTCAGGGGTAGTTTTGAGGGAGTCTTTAAAGTAGCTCCTCATTAAAATAAATGATAATTTGTGTAAGTATGTCTCCTCCGTACTTTTGTTGCTGAGTAATTCATGAAAACTCTCTATTTCTTCTTCCTGTCAAATGAGGGGATGAAATCATCAGGTCATCTTAGCCAACACATGTGTAGCACATACTAGAGTGTAAGAACATGGTCTTACCATGTTGATATTGAAACATAATGGACAACCTGGCAATACAAAGCACCCAAGGACCCAAGGCTACAGTCTGGTCCTTTATGAGTAAAAACAAACAACAACAACACAAAAGCAACTTCAGAGTAGTTATACCTCGCTTATCGCAGGTTGGAATAAAGGAGAAGATGACTTTTGAACTTTGGGTAAGTCTTAGAAAAGAAGCTTTGAGGAAAGTATCACTAAATTATTTGAAAATGGAATGCATATTCTTGGTAGGAAGGCCTCCTTCATACAGAAATTTACTGATATATTGCATAAAAATACTATTTTGTTAAACTGGCAAACTTATTCCATCCAAAATCCTTTTTTTTTTTTTTAATTTAAACAATAGCTAAGGAAACAAGCTTCCCAAAAGGAAGAAAAAAACCATGGCGCAGGAGATAAATTCCAAATGGCTCCAACTATGTGAGTTCTAAGATTATGATATTTATGATTCAAAACATAAATTGTTTTCCAAAAAGAAATCTTTCTTTATTAAAATAACAAGAATAGTTAATTCTTCTCTTCTAAATATATAATAAAATAATGAGCAAAATTGATAATATTAATTCTAGAAGAGTAATTTATATTGTATAGAATACCTGCTCTTATACTCACAGACAACCTGTAAATAGGCAGATCCTGGGATGCCTGGGTGGCTCAGTGGGTTAAAGCCTCTGCCTTCGGCTCAGGTCATGATCTCAGGGTCCTGGGATAGAGCCCCACATCGGGCTCTCTGCTCAGCGGAGAGCCTGCTTTCCCCTCTTAGAAAAGATAAACTTTAAAAAATATAAATTTATAAGTACATTGAGATTGTTAGATTTTTTTAAGAAGCTTAATAAATAATGTATTCTCTTCCTTTTTTTTTTTTTAATGAATCGCTGAAGTTGGGCTTGTTTTGTGATTTGCTATGGTCAAGAGAGTATGGAACAAGTGACAATATTCCATTTCCAAACTAGGCCTCCAGAGATCTTGAGTGTTTGTGTGCTTTTTCTAGCTTCTCTGAGAACAAGTAAATGATAGCTAATCTGGTAGAGAATGGGGAACCAGCTGGGGGATAACTGAGGCATCTTCACTGAAGCCCCAACCAAATGAGAGATTATGGCCAAGAAAACAAAACAAAGCAAAACAAAACAAAATAAAACAAAACAAAGCACTTAGTGATTTCATTAGGTGAATGACTGCTAATCACAGAGGTACACATAGGTGACTCTCAGACCTTTGAGACCAGATGGTCTCCTAGACAACCCCTACCTGTGTGAGCTTAAAAGAAATAGCTTGAAATAGCTTATTGTTTTAAACATATGGGTTTTGTGGTTGTTGGTTACAAAACATTACTGTATCTATCAACAAACAATCAGAGTCCATTATAATAATATGTATTCTCAAAGCCTATGTTTGATAAACAACAAAAAATCTCTCCTTAATTTAAATAATTGTGTTGATATAAATACAGTCAATAAGAATTGCAGAAATAAAATAACTCATGAAGATACTTATTTTTAAAAAAGTAAGAGGAAGAGATGTTCAAGTTAATTCAGGTTAAGTTAAAAAAAAAGTCGTGATATCTGTAGTTAACAGTTAAGAATATTAATAGAGATCTTCTATTGTATTTTAACTTAAAATCAAAAGTTCTGAGCAGTAGTAATGACACTTCTAGAATTTATTGCTGAGATACATAATTGTCACATATATGAAATATTTAACATCTCAAATAGCTAAAAGGAATTTAAGAAATGGTGTCCTCGGGGTGGAAAGTAGTCAAAGGTACCAAAACAAACAAACAAACAACCTAAATGGTGTCATCATAGGTCTATCTAAACATGTAGTTAGTTTGCAGACAAAAATAACTTCACATGAGAGACTATGGACTCTGAAAAACAATCTGAGGGTTTTGAAGGAACGGGGGGTGGGAGGTTGGGGTACCAGGTGGTGCGTATTATAGAGGGCACGGATTGCATGGAGCACGGGGTGTGGTGCAAAAATAATGAATACTGTTATGCTGGAAAAAAAAAATAACAAAATAAATAACATTAAATTGTAAAAAAAATAAATAAATAAAAAATAACTTCACAGTCAAGAAACTAAATTGGATGCCAAAAAAATAGACAGGTAGAAATATAACTGTATTTACCATTAAAACCATATGGCATGAAAATATAAATGACAGCATCTATGTGTAGAATTTAAAAATAAATTTATAGGGGCTCCTGGGTGGCTCAATGGGTTAAGCCTCTGCCTTCAGCTCAGGTCATGATCCCAGGGTTCTGGGATTGAGCCCCACATCGGGCTCTCTGATCAGCAGGGAGCCTGCTTCCCCTCCTTCTCTCTTTGCCTGCCTCTCTGTCTACTTGTGATCTCTGTCAAATAAATAAATAAAATCTTTAAAAAAATTAAAAATAAATAAAAATAAATTTACAAAACAGACCAACCTAGTAAGCAGAGTGTCGGTGATAACATACAAACAAAAGAAAGATTAGATTCAAAGATTAACATAGCAGCAATGGCCACGGTCGCCAAACTGTGGAAAGAACCAAGATGCCCTTCAACGGATGAATGGATAAGGAAGATGTGGTCCATATACACTATGGAGTATTATGCCTCCATCAGAAAGGATGAATACCCAACTTTTGTAGCAACATGATAGGACTGGAAGAGATTATGCTGAGTGAAATAAGTCAAGCAGAGAGCATCAATTATCATATGGTTTCACTTATTTGTGGAGCATAAAAAATAGCATGCAGGACATGGGGAGATAGAGAGGAGAAGGGAGTTGGGGGAAATTGGAAGGGGAGGTGAACCATGAGAGACTATGGACTCTGAAAAGCAATCTGAGGGTTTTGAAGGGGCAGGGGGTGGGAGGTTGGGGTACCAGGTGGTGGGTATTATAGAGGGCACAGATTGCATGGAGCATTGGGTGTGGTGCAAAAATAATAAATACTGTTGTGCTGAAAATTAAAAAAAAATAAATTAAAAAAAAAGAATGGGCAAAAAACCTGAAGAAAAAAAAAAAGATTAACGTAGATTAAATAGTGCTCCTGTATAAAATAGGGATATTCTCATTCACAAATTGAGGACAGGTTTTCTAAGATCAGGACAGAGCTTTTCTCCACTGGCCTTGACAAATTCTACTAAGAACTTACTTGCCAATCTCCAGTTTTTCTTCTATCCAATACAGACTATAATTGCTTCAGGTGAGCAGGAACAAAACTGAAAATGATAAAGATTGCTGTTGTTTTGGTTATATTCAAGGCAGTACTTTCTTCAAAGTATGGTATTTCTGGGATTAAAAGTAAAGGTTGGATATATTTCAGGCAAAGATCAAGTAGGTATGTCTGGGTACTGTGCCTCACTACACATCTTTTTTCTTTATTTGTAAACTAGAGTATTTGGTGGGACCCTACAAGTTTGTTATAAGCATCTATTAGAAAACGTATGTGAAAAGGTTGGCACAATATTTAGCAAATAGTAAATAATGACAAACAGTTATTTATTACAAATCATTCCTGAAGGAGAAGCATTTCCAGGGATAGTGTATCTCATTCAGTATATGTTGCTTTTATATAATCCTTTTTTTATTTTTCTTAAGATTCATTTATTTATTTTAGAGAGAGAGAAAGGACATGAGTGGAGGGAGAGGAAAGAGAATCCCAAGCAGACTATGAGCTAAGTGCAGCGCCCAACATGGGGCTTGATTTAATTACCCTGAGTTTATGACCTGAACTGAAACCAAGAGTCAGATGCTTAACCAATTGAGCCATCCAGTCACCCCCATATAATTTTTTGTTTTAAAAGATGAGTTTTTCTTATCTTCATTTCTACCAGTGTTAGCAAAATTCTTCTCTAAACCATTGTTTACTATACAAAAATTACATTCTCTACTCCATCAAAAGAGAACTATATCAAGCCATATTACTAGATTCATTTAATCAGCAAATACTTAGGGCGTCTGGGTGGCTCAGTGGGTCAAGCCTCTGCCCTTGACTCAGGTCATGATCCCAGGACCCTGGGATTGAGGCCAGTATCTGACTCTCTGCTCAGTGTGGAGCCTGCTTCCCCCTCTCTCTCTGCCTGCCTCTCTGCCTACTTGTGATCTCTGTGTGTGTGTGTGTCAAATAGATAAATGAAATATTTAAAGAAAAAAATCAGCACATACTTATTGTGCATTTAATGGCTCATAGCACTGTATTAGAGATTACTCAGGTACTATGGATCAAAATCATTAATTTTTCAGACTCTTTAATTTTTATCCACCCCATTATGATCCAGATGAGTAGCATAGCCATAATTTTATTCAAGACTGATCTAAGTTGCTACTTTTCCGTGTCTCCCTTATCCATTCTTGGCCCACATTATCCCCACTCATCTGAACTCTCATAGCAGCTTATCTATGCCACCATCATAACATATATCATTTGCTATGTGTGCAACGGTTTCTTAAAAATCCTGTTTAGTTCATTATTGAAAATATATGATGGAAGATTATGGAGAAAATATGGCCTCAGCACTTTAATAGCACAAGTTATGAAAAGGAAAAAAATAAGAACAAAAGAAATCATTTTATTCCCTTCAGGTAAGAATCTAATGGTGTGCTCAATACAGTAGTGAGAAATGAATGGATACTGGGAAGTAATAACAGTCTCTATCACCAAGGTGAGTATATGTTCTTGGACAACCAAACAGAGGTAAGTAATAAAATACCACTAGGTGTCACTGGGGTAGGAGAAGAAATAAAGAAGTTTAAGGAGAAGTTAAGTTGAAGCCATAAATAATAAGTGCATTATTTATGGAAAGATGCATAACAGCTTTTACAGAAAAGATAACATGACATCAACAGTTCCCAAGAAGAGCAAAGTAGAGAGGAAAAGGAATCTGGCTTCAGTAATTCTGCAAACAGCTGCTGAGATTAATCAAGCCAGAAGAACTCCAGCTGCTGGTTCTGTGAGCAGTGCCAAAGGTTTTATACTCCAAGCATGTATCATAGCTCCAGGAGAATACCAACATTTAAAATATGTAATGATGAGAAGCTGAAGTCAGAATTAACAGAAAGAAAAAGATATTCTAGTCCTTTTAGAGACATTTACATTAAATTTGGTATTCATTTATAATATTTGTTGTGATTTTGTAACCTGGGGCAAATTACTTAAAAATTTATTATTTATTATTATTAAAGTTTATCTTTTCTAATGTTTGATTACTGTTAATAAACATGATAAAATTTTACAGATAAATTATTGTGTATGTGAGAAATGATTTTAGATCAGCATTCCAGAAAGGGTTTATTATGTCAAGATGCATGAGGACTTGTAAGTTTTCTGATAAATAGCACAAAATTTATTTTTAATTATAATTTAAACAGAATTTGAAGAGACAGCCCATTCATTATTCTTATCTATGTTGATGCTTGCTATTTTTGAAAATCTTGTTAAGTTGATCAACTTTGTAATTATTTTTTTCTGCATTTCATTTATTAGTAACATTGTAAAATATGAAATGATTAATTAGCAATTATCTTTTTCCATATCCTCAAAAAAATTTTAAAAATTAGAAATACTACATGACCTGTGTTCATTCCATTAATTTTCTGTTCTCATTTCCTGTTACTTTCCCATCTATTCATTATGACCACAGTGGCTTATTTTTTAATGTGTGCATAAGAATTTATATGTATATGGATTTAAAGTTTTCTCCTGCCCCAAATTTGATAATAATTTATGTAGAACTGTATCTTGTTATTTTCAATGACGAGTCTTTATCTTATGCTAGTACATTCATTTTTGCAAATAAGATCTTTAAAATCTGCACTGTTTCCATTCTACTATCATGTGTTTGTATGTTATATTATTCCCAGTCATTTAGTTTTATATTTAGACAAAAACAAACATTTCTAATTTTCCTGAGAAAATTTTAAAAACTTCCTCATATACTGTTTATTTATTATTTTTTAAGATTTTTATTTATTTGACAAAAAGAGACACAGCAAGAGGGAACACAAGCAGTGGGAGAGAGAGAGGGAAAAGCAGGCTCCCTGCCAAGCAGGGAGCCCAACCAGGGGCTCGATCCCAAGACCCCTGGATCATGAGCTGAGCTGAAGGCAGATGCTTAATGAAGCAGCCACCTAGGCATCCCTGTTAATTTATTGTTAATAAGGTGTTTCATCTAATCACTACCTCTCAGCATTACAATTTATTAATTATTTCTTCAAATTAACATACACTTATTATGATGAGCACTGAATAATGTATAAAATTGTTGAATCATTGTATTTTATACTTGAAACTAATATAACACTGAATATTAGCTATATTCATATTAAATTTTAAAAAACAATAAAAATCAGTAAATTTACTGTGAAAAATATGCTTATTATTTAATTATTCATCTTTAATAGTATTATTAGTAGTACATATAGCTAGTATTACTGTTCTAATTGCAGGTGTGTGTGTGTGTGTGTGTATGAAGTGCCTCTTATTTCATTTTCCCAGTTTTAAAATCAGTGTTAACATTCTTTGAAATTTTTAAAAAGATAATTAACATTTTGACTTGTTTCTTCAAAATATAATGCTATCTTTATTTCTTTGATTTATTTACCCATTTACAAATGTTAATAATTATGTATGTTTTTTCTGAATATTTCCTATGTCTTTTTTACTTATCACATATTTTCCCAAACTGATGATATGTTATAATTAGTATTTGATTCTAGCTGTTTTATGCTCTTAATTTTACATTAACTCTTTCATTATATATTTTAAATGATCATAAAATGATGGGTTTCTTTTCAAAAATCTTTAATAAACAATACATTGCCTGCTTATATCAGAATTTTATATAACATATATTCAATCCATGTGTTTAAGGAACCACACTTAAGAATAAGAATAAAAATCTTATTACACAAATTGCTTCAGCAATAGGCCATAGAAAATATGAAACAAGAATAGGCATTCTTGAAAACAAAATCTATTAGATTAAAGTGAAACTACCACATGAAGGAAAAATTATACTTGAATTATTAAAAATAAACTGAAAATGTAGATATCAAATGGAAACTTCTGGAATATATTAACATTATATAAATGCACCAGAAAGAGATGGTAATCGTGTAAATGTATTCAAGTTAGTACATGAAGAAAGTCTAAAGAGAGCCTTCTAGGGTCTGAGAGGAAAATATATAAATTTAAATGATCAGAGAGAAAACAAGGACAAAACACAAATGCAAGAGATATAATATATTTGTAGTTAAATAATTAAAAATATTTGATGACAATTTATTAAGACTATTAAGTAAGTACTTAAGTAAAAATAAGTACTGGTGGAGCCTGTGTGGCTCAGTCAATTAAGCATTTGCCTTTGGTTGAGGTCATGATCCCAGGGTCCTGGGATTGAGTTCCATGTTGGGCTCCCTGCTCAGTGTGGAGCCTGCTTCTCCCTCTCCCTTTGCCTGACCTCCCTCTGCTCCCCCTCCCATTCCTGCTTGTGTGCTCTCTCTCTCAAAAATAGGTAAATAAAATCTTTTTTTAAAAAAATCTAAAAAACTAAATCAAAATAAGTTAAACTCAGCAACAGAGTTTTGGAGGGAAGGAGGGTCGGGAGCTGGGTGAGCCTGGTGGTGGGTATTATGGAGGGCATGTATTGCATGGAGCACTGGCTGTGGTGTGTAAACAATGAATTTTGGAACACTGAAAAAAAAATTAAAAAAAGAAGAGTAGCCCATGTTCTAAATGAAAGGAGCTTGGAAGTCATCAATCCATCCTAACAATAAATAGGAAGCTGAACAGACTGAAATATCAACAACTTTTCTTGGATCCTTTAGAGAGGTGAGGACCCAGGGCAAGCTACTGTATGCAAACCTGGAGAAACAGAGGAACATAAAGTAGAGTCACAAGTGGAAACTGTTGTAGGAACTAGTGCCACAGGTAGGGAACCCTGAACTGTAATTTATGAATTGCATGGAGGCCCTGTGTGGATGTGAGAGTTAAAGACTCCCAGAAAAATAATCATGAAAATATTAAATACCCACTACAAACCTATTAGAGTGGATATACATATATTTTTAAATCTGACAATACCAACTGCTAGCAAGGATATAGAGCAACATAAATTCTCAGTCATTGTTGGTGGATATGACAAATGACACAATTCATTTGGCAAGAAAATTTAGTAGCTTTTTAGACAGACTCTTACCATGTGATTTAGTTATAGTGCTTCTAGGTATTTATCCAAATGATCTGAATATCTATGTCCACATGAAAATGTGCACATGAATGGAAACAACTAAGATGTCCTATAATAGGTGAATAGAAAAAAAATAACTATGGTATATTTATACAATAGAGTATTTTAAACAATGAAAACAACTATTAAGATATGGACAGATATAGAAGAAATTTAAACAAATTTTGCTAAGTGAAAGAAGCCAATGTGATTCCAATCATATGACATTTTGGAAAAACCAAAACTATAAATACAGTAACCAGATCAGTGGTCAAGATGGGATGTATGCAAGATGAAGTAAGTGAAGTGCAGGGGAATTTTTTTAGGTTGGTGGAACTGCTCCTTTTTCTTTTCTTTTCTTTCTTTCTTTTTTAAGATATTTATTTATTTATTTATTTATTTATTTATTTATGAGAAAGAGTGTGTGCAAGTGAGGGGAGGGGCTGAGGGAGAGGGAGAAGTAGAGAAACCCAAGAAGACTCAGCACTTATCATGAAGCTAACATGGGACCTGATCTCATGAAGACACCAAGATTATGACCTGAGACAAATCAAGAGTCTGTTGTTTAACTGATTGAGCCATCCAGGTGCCCATTTGCTTGAATTATTCTATATCTTAATGATGGATATATGACATTATGCAGTTGTTAAAATTCCAAAAATTTAATGGCAAGAAGTAAACTTTATGTTAATTTCTTAGGATTTCGAGGACTAGAGGAAGGAATGCAGATTTAGACAAGAGAATCTAGTTGAATTACAAATACATGCAACAACTTTGCTGAAGAAGATGGAGGAACTGGTGCTAATATATATATAATTTTTAAAATGTCTAAAGCCTGTAATTCTAATGGCAAAAGAATGTGCATGTAAGCACTGTATTTTAATTAATAAAGTTTTCCCCCAGTGGGAGTAGAGCTTAATTTTTCCTAATATATAATAAATGTATACTGAAATTGAAAAATTAAGTAAGTGGAAAATATTTGGTAGTATCCAGGTTTGTTACTATTGAAGTGGCAATTTATAGATCTTCAAGGGGAGGAGGTTACCACTGGATTCATGTGACAAAGGATTAGAGATGAAGATGTTTGTATGAACGCATGTTTGGCTTCATATAGGTACAGGTAGTTTCATTAGAAATATTTATACATATGTATATATGTACATATCCACAGGTTGGTTAACACATATACATTGCCTTTGTCTGCCAACCAAAAATCCATAAAAACAATGACACTCAGTAGCAAGGACACAAAGCACTCAGATCTTGGTTCCTAATAAAATGAGTCAGAGTTCCTTGAACAAATGGATGAGTCCAGTGTTGGATTGTCTGACTTATATGATGAGTCTGGAGCATATTGTAGAGTCATAAATTTAGGAAATATAAGGAGAAGAGAAGAGTGTAGAGGGAGAAAGGAAGGAAAAAAGACAAACACCATATAGATGAAGGTAGATCAAGGAGACACATTAGAATTCCCCAATAGTTGAAACTGGAAAAATTCATGCAAAAAATATATAAATTAGTATTGGATTGCAAGCCAAAATATAAAATGAATACCTATAAGTCCATACTAATATAAATAAATGACTGAAAAAATAAATGGATAAGAATTAAAAAATTCATGCAGCATTCTACATAATTTATGCCAATATTCTGGCTTCAGTGAAGGGTGTCATAGCTCCTTCTCCTTTAAGGTGAGTTGTGCATAATGAATTCCTTCCAAAGAGTACAAGATCAAAATAATGAAAAAATAATACTTTAATAGTAGAGAAAGCTGACAAACACTACATAAGTCAAGAGATCAAGGTCAACATCAACTAAGCTGAATCATATTGATAGCATTTACCCTTTATATGATAAGATTAAAATGTCAATTCACCTTTGTGGTCTTTCTCTTCATAAGCCGTAACCCTAGCCTAATTATGACAAAAACAGTGGAAAAATTCTGATTCTGTAGGAGCATCTTACAAATAAAAACACACAAAAAAAAATCCAAAAAAAACAAAACTGGCCAGTACTCCTCAAAAATTTCAAAGTCATCAAAAAGGAAAAAAAATTTAAGAAATTGTTATAGACAAATGGAGCCTAAGAAGAAATGACAAATGTCTTCAAGAAGACATAGTGATATCATGGGATAGAAAAAAATAAATGAGGTAGAATCAAGGAACTTTCAATAAATTATGAACCTTAGTTAATAAATGATCTAACAATATTGGTTCATTTTTTCATTGATCATAGCA
>NW_022476411.1:0-58870 GCF_009829155.1 Mustela erminea
TAGTTATACAATTGTAGGGGAATCAATCCCGTTTTCCAGTTGTTTAATCATGTGTGAGGGGGTTCTACTAATATCCCCACAAAATAAAAAAGCACGAAGATCATCTAAATGAGCTATTGTGTAACTTCTCTGAAGTTTACCTCAAATTGTTTAGCTTAGGTAAACAAACGCTTAAAGACAATCAAATCTAGAATTTAACATCCATAAAGGTGTGTTACTAAAACATAATTTTTCTCTCTAAAATAACCCTCATTTATAGAGATAGCCAAATCAGGACTAATTTACTTGTGAAACAAGTCCAGTTTTTACAAACTTGGCCTAATTATTTAGATAAGCTCAGCAAGAACCGTTGAGTGTGATCAATAGATCTTTTAGCATCTGCTTTGCTGGAACTTTTTATAAGGAATCTCTAGGTTGAACTTAGTAGCCTCTCCGGGCCAGAAGCCAAGCCCTGTACTTGCCATCAGTCATGCCTGCAATACCTGTCGATTTGGGCGAATTCCTCTTCTGAGATTGCACCTACCAAGGAGTGACATTCTTTACTCACCTGGTGAGGCTGCTGGGAACTCTGTAAGCAAGGTATCAGGCCAACAGTTCCAAGGGGCTTTATGGCTCCAGGTTTCATAAAGTCAACCTTAGTTCCTTTAAACTGTCTGGTCATATCTGAGTCTTTTCAAATATGACATCCCAGTCAAAGCCTTGGTAAAATAACCAGTTTCCAATGGTGTCCTGTTACAAGGAGAACAGATTCTTACTGAACTTATGCAAATGACTGATTGCCATGGAAGAATGCTTGCTGAGACCTTTTGGTTTCAGAGGGTTCAGATAGAGAGAAAAGCTTGAATGCTTTGAGCACTTTTACAAATGAGCACTTATACATCTCTATAAGTTACAGATAACTTAAGAAAAAGTATCCCTAGTCTGGAAGAGCAACCATTAGAGAGAACTGGCAATGTTTAAAATAAGACAAAACATTAAGAGACACAACACTATAATCTTTTAGTTCATTCAGTCCCATGTTACTAATTCTGGTGAATGCGGCTTTAGTCAGTTTTGGAAATTCTTACCCATTTCAGTTTTAGGATTTTCAAGTATATCAAATATCTGTATTTGTCCTGAAAGTCCTTTATAGGAATCTCCTTTAAGATAAAACTCATTTTACAAGAGAATTAAAACAATTACAAATGACCAAACTCGGAATGGATATGGTTAGAGCTGATGAGACAAGAGTTTACAATTTAGCTGGCAAGGAAATCAGGTTATTTCTGTGACGCATAACATTTCCATAATTACAGTATCAAGCGATGATCTCTCAAAACGTTAAAACTTTAAGAAATGCGTAGAATCTCTAGAATAGTTATAGCATTTTCCCAAATGTAACCCAAGGTTTATCACTAGTTCAGTAGTACTTCATGAGCAACTTCACATACCAAGGAAAAGCCTGAGTTAAAGAGATTTACAATTTAAATCTTGTCAACATTTGCTAAGATCTCAGAAAGTTTTGAAGCACATGCCTAAATATAATTAGGGATGTTAAACACCTGATAAAACAAAACATAGGAACTGAATTTTCCAGGCAGGCAAAGAGAAAACCATTTACACTTTTTAACAGATCAATTAGCTAAGAAAACTTTGCCCCTTTTAAACAGAAAAAAAACCAGCTTTTTATACCAGTGTCTTTCCCTTTTTTATTTTATTTCTAAGTGTGCAGTCTTAAGATAGGAGTTTTCTGGGTTTCCCTCCCATCATGAATGATGTCGCAGACAAGGGAGTGGGATCTTTCCCCTGCTGTCCTGTTCCCATCCCTCATGGGAATTTAGGAGCGTCTTAGCTAAGGCCTGTCCGCATAAGCCCCGGACCAGGCTACTCCATGGAGTAGATGACCGTTATGCCGTATGATGCCCCGCGAGACTCAGGGTGCAGCCCACTCAGACTCCGTAGCTGAAGTGGTGGAGCCATACAGACACATTCACACAGTCAAGCACTCTTCAGATTCAAAAAGGTTGGATACCCTCCCCTTCTGGGCATCTCTGGCTAATGGGAGGTGATCAGTCTCCCCTTTCACTCTTTACAGATTAGAGTGAGTTTCTATGGTTACAGGCAATGGAGGATGGTAACAGGGTGTTTTCACAGTCCCTCAAGGTTGGGCTGCTTCCTTAATCTCTCAAGGCCAAATGGCCCTTATACTTGGAAGTATAATCTGTGTGGAGGCAGGTCAGGAGAGTGCTAAATTACCTTGGAGGCTGTTTTTCTTTCTTTTTTTAGTCTGTCCTGACCATATCTAAAATTTCTTTTGTGAAGATTTCCGTTCACAAATCTTCTACAACTTTCCTTTGCATTTAGGTTTTGTCCTGAGTCATTTCCTTCCAAACAACCATCTCATTTAGGACAAAATTATCTTCCCTTACCTTCAACAAAATGTATTCCCATTCCTTAAATCTTTCTTACATATCTCCTACTTTCCTACATACAGTTTCCCTTTATTTCTATCAGTCTTAGTTACACTAAGCAGAACTTTGTATTCTTAGAAACACCTTTAGTTATTAACCAATTGTGAACTGTTAACAATTCTTTAGATGACAAATTTATGAAACAGTGCAAATTTATGAAAAGTGCAAAACACGTTTACCAACAGATTTAAATACTCTTAGTTTCTTTGCAGTAAGAAGTCAAAAGCACAAACCTACATCCGATAATTAACGACTTAGCATTTTATCCTGTTTGGTTAAGACCTAGATGTCCACAATTTAATTCCATTTGTCATCCAAGCAAAACTTTAAAACTTTTAGGTTACCAAAGACTTTGAAAGTTACTTCAGCAATTACCCATTAGAACTTTGAGACAGACAATTAACCATCAGTTTAGTTATTTCTTTGCTAACAAATTTTAAAACTTCGAAGTTTCACATTTACTGCTGATAACTTAAAAGACAGGTCTTATCTTAATTAAACCAACAAACTTAACTTAGTTCCAACACTGATTTACGTTCCATCTGGACCCATTCCACTTTGAATGTTTACCTGAGACATGGTTGGGAAGATCTGCAGTGGGGGGGGGGGTGTTAGGTCCAGGGGGTGTTCTTCTTGCTCCTTGACAGTGAAGAGAGAAGGAGCTGTGGTGCATGATCTAGAGGCCAGTCATGCAGGCTGCACACACGTTGGTACAGAAACACGTAAGGGTGAAACAGAAGAAACAAAGCACCGCCAGGAGGCAGAGAAAAGATTCCCGGTTTTAGAGCTCATAAGGCCCAACAGAGGAGCAGACACCATGCTTTCCCCTCAGCAAGGGGGGAGGGGTTAGGCAGTCCAAGTCAAGCCAGAGAACACAGGGAAACTTCCCCGAAACAAAGAGAGTTTCGGCAGCTGCTTGGGAATATTCCCTATAGTCTGTGTCTCGAGTTAGACTAACCCCAGTTGGCTCCAGTTATAGCCATTAACATGGGAAGTGAGTGAGGGAGAAGCCCTCATATCTATTAGGAGTAACAGAGAGAAATAAAGCCAGAGTCCCCTTTGCTAGGGATGGCCCAGCAACCTGGGTTTACTAGAAGAAGGCTTATTTATGTAATTATCATTGAATATGTCAGGAGAAAGTTTACTAGCTGACTCATTTGGGCAAACACATTCTGCAAAAGCCCCTTAGTCTGGGGTCCCTGATCGAAGACTCGCTCTTTGACCTGCAAAATAACATTAATGTTAAAGGTCCCATCTTTGGGCCACCCAACATTAAGGGTGGGTCATTCTGAAGTACAGAGAGTCTGCCATTTTCTTCTTTTAATTTCCACCGACAGGTTGTTGGCTCGAATTTGGACATCTCTCCAGTGACCTAGAGTGAGACTTAAGGGGGTAGTAATTGTTTGCCCCATTTTAGAGTCAAAGAGAACACCAAGGACAATAAGCAAGACACACAAAACAATTAACAAGAAGGACGCTGCGCGATTTCTGTACAGAACCAAAAGTACAAATTCAACCGGCCCAAGGGAGCCTCGAGGTCTCCCTGTGGTGGACAAAACCCGCCCAGGGGAACCCGGAGGCTCCCCTGTGGCGGACAAACAAACGTATCCCTTGGATACTTGTGGGGCCCCGAAAAAGCGGGCCCCTCTAATCCCTGGGGCGTCCCCCAGGGTGGCAGGGGAGAAGTCCGAGTTCGTCAACTCCTTCTCAAGCTGCCCAAAATACGAAGCAACAACGCACGCTGTTGTACAATCCTATACAGGCGTATAGGCAAGACAGACGAAAACACGAGATAGGAGACAAAAACACAGTTATTAAAGCTTAAATGCTGGCCAGCTTACCTCCCGGTGGGAGTCGGTTGGATCCTTGGGCAGGAGTCCGATGATCTCGGTGGGACCTCCAAATGAAAGACTCGCGGATCCCCTTACCCAAGAATTCAACACTGCCACAGGATGCAAACAGCAAGAGGTTCTTTATTGTTACACAGGCGCCTGCGGGTGGTCAGTAGCGCCTGCGGGTGGCCAGCAGTTCCTGCTAGCTGAGCACACCAGGCTGGGGTGGTGCAGGATTTTTATAGACAGGTACATACAAGTCCCGGATGGGACGGGGCTGATTGGCTGACAATTTGAACATTTGAAAAAAGGCATACTTGGTGTTAGCGGATTGGCTTTGGAAGACCTACATTCTGGCCAGTCACCGTACTGTAGAGGGTACGTGTTGAATTGCACGTTTCTAACCTTTATCTATATACGTGCTGAACCGCATGTCTCCAGCTAGCGTACGTGCTGAACCGCACGTCTCCGGCCTTGGTACGGGAGACAACCCTTATCAATTTTACTTAGGAGTAGGGGAAATTCTTAACAAGGGGGGGGTATAACTTTATTTGATTACACAGCGAGCGAGGGTTTAAGCAATTTTTCATTTCTTAGCAAAGCATTAGAAGCATTATTATACAGAAGCCAGAAACAGCTGGGTTAAACACAGATTTTTTGCTATTCGTTATCCTGTTATGCTGCTTGCTGACTCCCTTATCTATGGTCAGCTGGACACAGTTTCTTAGTTAGCATAAGCTGGTTATAAAAAGAATGTTAAAACTTATAGGCTATAGTATAGTTCTGACCTGGGGTCCTTCAGTTTAATTTCTAAGGATTGGGATTTAGTAGCTGGTTTCAGTGTTAAAAAGTTTTGGCTCTGTAGGTACCTAAAATTCTGAAAAGAGTTTGAATTTCTTACTTTTTTATGGCTTCAAGTCATAATATGTTTTTTTCTTTTTTGGGTTAACCAGCTAGTTCCTTTTTGATACTTGCATTCAGATCACATCTCCCAAACTCTGGCTTTAAAAGTGCTTATGTCTGGATCCTCTGCGGTGTGGCCATATCATTTTTAATATGTAGGGATGTCTAGACGAAGGTATATTGTACTCTTGTTCTTGTATGGTGATGTTAAGCCACTATAATAAAAGGTGTAAATTGAATGGAGTGTCTGAAGGAGAGCACAGAGTGAATTCTCTGATCCAGAAACTTTTGTTAATGAAGGACACGTGATGAGGAGAGAGGTCATTGGAAGAAGAAAAGGCACACACACAGACTTAAAGAATCTCAAAGCACGGAAGTCTCTTTAGCTTGTCTGTCTTTGGACTTCGTCAGGCTTTCTTTGGGCCTAACACTAGCATTTTCTCACACTTCCTAGCCCCGCCATCTTTCTCACTCTGAGCTGACAGAATGCCTTTGGTCAAAGCAGCTTAGGAAAATAGAAATCTCAAAATAGCAGTTCTAAAGTAGGACTTAGAGGTAGGGAGAGGGCAAACTGGGAAAGTGGCTAGAATGCCAGCAATTCCATATTCTTTCAAAGCTCTGAAATTTCTGAATATAATGTACAATTTGTAGTGTTAATGAACATGACCCCTTCATACATAAAAGGAAAATACATGGAACAGCTGTTCTGTGTAAAGTGGTATTGATCTTCTATGTGGGAGCTGGAGATAAAGGTTATTTGCAATTTGTGTTTCCGTCAGAGAGATGTTTTGTTAAGTTACAGTTCCGAGGCAGAAATGAGTGGAGAGCTTGCTGTCGGGGTTGTATTTCTACATAGGTGTCTTGTTTGGCACATTTTCGAATGAGACTGGGATGGTAGAAAGGGAGATGGGGTGGGGCTGCGTGTTGCACCTTGGACACTGCATACATTGAGGGGTCCACGTTGATGCAGTCTTCATGGTAGAGCTGCAGTCAGGTTTACAGCAGGAAGTTGCATGGTCATATCTGTTGAGTTCGAGCTGAGTGGTGGCAGGAGACTACTTAAAAAGTCATGCTTATGAGCTCTAATGAGAAATAGAAGGAGAAAGGTATGCAAAAGAGGTAGGTGATCAAAGTGCAGGAATGGCAGATGGGGAAGGGTCACCTGGGGCAGAGGCACTGGCAACATCATACTTTGTCGGCTTAGAAATACGAAAATCCTTTGGGTTGACAGCCAACTAATAGATGAGCAGGACATAAGGTATTGGTAGTAGGGGGAGAAAGTGGCATAACAGATAAATTAGACCGTTTACATGGGTGTGCTATTGACATCACATGTAGCCTTCCTCTTCCATCTCAACATATGACTTCATCTCCAGTCGTACAGAAAAATTAGCAGCCATCCCACGGGACCTCCTCCATCCTGCTGATCATGATCCCATTCTTGTATTTGTCCCCTTCTCCTCCTCGCCTGGTACGGGGAGGGGCTCTCCTTCCTCCTCGGGTTCGGTCTCCACTCTGGCTCGGAGTCCATGCCCTCCCGCCCTTCCAGGAGCCTGCGAGGATCCTCTCCCCTGCACTGCTTCCCATCACGCGCTCCTGTTTGATCCTCTCCCACTTGACTGCCCCACCTCTAGGTATTGCCCTGTCACTGTCGCGCATCACAGCCAGTGCTCAGGGGTTGACTTGACTTTCCCACCTTCCACCCTTCAGGCCCTGTCGTTCCACTAAAGAGTTCTTACCAAAACTGTTTCTAAGTCAGCGCACCTGACCTTTCTCTGTCTCCTTACTCGACATCGCAGTAGACCAAATGCTCTGCATTGCTTCCTGTCTTTCTTCTACCTCTCTGATGTGTCTCCTGTGCAAAGTCATGCTCCTGGTAGCCACTGAATGCTGATTATGGGCTCAGCCCTGTGTTCCTTTCTTTCCCTAGATGACCTTTTGTGCAGCTTCATGACCACCTATCAGCAGGTAAGGCAGATTCCTGTCTCTGGCCCACACGCCTCCTGAGCACCAGTTCTGTGTATCGGACTTGCTGACCTTTCTTCTCGGATGTGTCTGTGGCGCCTCAGACTCATCAGGTTCAAGACAGAATTCATGAGCACCTCCTCCACTGAAAACCACCTTTCTTATTCTTTTGCCTCTCTCGGTAAACACTTCATCCGTTTAGCCTGGAGTCGGGAAACCAGAAGTCAACTCCTACTCTGTCACCTTTCCAAAATCTAGTCTGTCACACCAAGTCCTGTGGATTTCGCTTCCTAAACCTCTTGAGTCCATATACTTCTTTCCATCTCTTGTCGTACCTTTGCAGTGCACCCTTGGCATCACACCGTAGAAGCTTCTCACCCAGTCTCCATGCGCCTTCCTTGTCTTTCTGGCCCCTGGTCTACACTGCAGGCAAGCCACTCTTGTCAGAATGCGGATGTGATCTTGTATGTACCAGGTGACTGGTCAGTCCACCAGCTCTTGAAAAACCATTTTCCCACGCACTCGAACGTATTTCAAAGAGAATCAGTCCCCCATGGGGTAGTTTTCCTTGGTAGACAGTTTGTTTCTGCGCTGAGCCATCTGCCTCCTTCGAACTTCTCTGTGTCAGTTCCTCTCTGGAACCTGTGGCTTCGTTGGCACCCCGGGTAGGCACATGATGACCTTTTTCATGAGAAGTGAAGGCAGGAGCCCTCTGGACAGTGAATGTATGTACCCTCATGTTCCATAGGTAAAAGAACCGTGTGTGTGGGTGGGGGGGTAAGTCCTTTAGGCTCCTCCCTGTTCTAATTGGGTGAACTGGGAATTTTGAGACAGGAAGCAGGTCCTGTGTGTCCTTGTTTGCAGGGAGCATGCATTCTGATGGACAAAACGGAAAAGGGGAAGAATGAGCAGCTGCTCAGATCTGTTTGTACTGTGCTGGCTGATTAGCTGTGACCTGCAGATGTGGGTCCCATGCTCGGCTCTGCTCTCTGCCTGCTTTTGTCTGACTTGGGGCAAATCACTCGCCTCCGGCCTTCTGTTTGCTTGTTAGTATAATGAGGTGGTGCTTATCTATGTGATCTTTGCCGGCTCCTCTGAAAAGACTCTAGTCCATCCTGGCTTGCAGATAAGGAAACTGAGGCCTGAGGTGTGATGACTTCCTTTAAAGCCACACAGATAGTTGGGGCCAATCACAGGCCAGATCTCCTGACCCCCACGCATCAGTCCTTGGAAATCCTACTGTAATATGTTCCTTTCCAGAGGCCACAGGTGGGAACTGAGGGAAGTGGGACAATCAGAACATTAAGAATAGCGCAGAAGATGGCACAATGTCCGCATGCCTTGGCACCTGCATTTCACCAACAGGGCCACCTCTTACCTTAGGAGAAGTTCCCACAGGGCTGGTGATCTGGATGCCTGGCCTGGAGCTTAGCTACGGTAAATGGGACCAGAGGGAAGTGATGGCTGTTTGAGGTGGACTTTGTTGACGGCGGCTGGAGATAGCAGCTGACAGAGGAGGAAGAGGGAAGAGTGACAGATAGCCGTAGGCCCGCAGGTCAGCCACTGTTGCCCAGGGTCGCCCATCCCCAGGAGCTGTCTTCGTATCACAGGAGCTGAGTGCTTACCCTGTGGGTTCTTAGTTCGATGTCACGTCTTGATGACAAGATTCCATTCTTTCCGCATCAGTTTGAGACAGACATCGTAATGAAATTCTAATTAGCCAAATATGGAATGTAAGCCTGGAACTCATTTTATAGAGAAATTATCTTATGTGAACTACTTTCCCTGATGATAGAGGAGTTGTGACGATGTAACATCAGATAAAGTTTATCTGATTGGCACTTGTAAGAAGGGTTCCTGGCAAAAAAGAACTGTTTTTTTGTTGTTGTTGTCCTCCCTTTTGATCTTTCCTTTCCATTCCTTTTTTTTTTTTTGTCTTGTGAGCGGTCATCTGATTTATAAAAAGATGCAACAAAAAGTAAAATGGTACAAGATAATCAGTTTCAAAACATAAAAAAGTGAGTGTCTTTAGCCATAGCTCAGAACAGAGGAACTGGGTAAGGAGAATTGCTTGTATGAACTGGCAACAGGAAAAGTTGGTAAAGGAGAGCTGAGGAACTCTATTAAGACATAGGAGTGAGGGGCTCCATCATCATCTGGCATTCGCTCAGTGTCGTCTATATGGTTAGAGATGTCCATGATGGGAACTCCAGCAATCTTCTGGGTCTAGGTCAGCTGATGCCACAGTGTAACACTCTGAATTACTTCCGTACTGAGCAGTCATCTGCATAGTTTGTCTTGTGTGTACGTGGTAATCCTTTGAATCTTGGCTCTTTCGCAATCCTTAGAGCCTCTTGATACTTTCACCCCGGTTTCTCAGTTTCAGCCATTACACAGTCAGTTGTACTACTGGTACACTTGGCACACAGCCCGTCCATCATTGACCGGTCAAGTTTGGCCTAAATAGAAAAGTTGATAAAGTCGGTACCAACCAGGATGTGGTAAGTCGGCCCAGCTGTGTGTTTATATTGGAAAAAGCAGGAGGGATGTTGGGGGACTTCTCTTTCCTTGAGTGCATGGGATCCTTCTTTTCTTTCTTTTCAGGTTTTAATCTGTCCTTCTCTCGGAGAAGGATCTCAGAGCTAAGCATTCGCTTCCCGGTCACATACTTTCTTGCTTTCTCTTGCTTCCCCATGTTCCCATCATGCCCATTTCTCCTTGCTTTTGATTTTCTAATTGACTCTTTGTAGTACCATAAAACTTATTTAAATAAAATGTTGGCCTACTAAGTTATTGATTATTAGTAAGTTCTTTGTTCAAAATTTGAGAGCAAGAAGTATTATGTAAATATATCTTTTTGTTATTTAACTAGTCTTAACAACATTTAGCATCAAATTTCTTGAAACATTTAAACAAATTAATCACAAACTGGGCCTTGGGCTCTTTCTTTCTTTCTTTTTTTTTTTTTTTAAATAATCTCTATACCCAACATGGGACTTGAACTCACAACCCTGACTGAGATCAAGACCTGCACGCTCCAGTGACTGAACGAGCCAGGTGCCCTTTGGGCTTTTTGTTTTTAAGTTCCTCAGGTGAGGGGGTGCCTTAGTGGCTCAGAGGGTTAAGCTGCTGCCTTCAGCTCAGGTCATGGTCTCAGGGTCCTGGGATCGAGCCCTGCATGGGACACTCTGCTCAGCATGGAGCATGATTCCCTCCCTCTCTGCCTACTTGTGATCTCTCTCTCTGTGTCAAATAAATAAATAAAATCTTAAAAAAAAAATTCCTTAAGTGATTCTAATGTGTGACCAGTGTTGAGATCTCTAGCACTGGATAATTCCTTTAAATAGCTCAAGAAATTAATTTTGAAAAGCGAACTAAAAGCCTACATAGATTATGATTGGTGTTAAATTGAGGGGAAAAAAGAGATAAAAAGAAGAAATCAGCTGGAACAGAGTGTAATTAGGTACTCAAATATTTGTTAGATGGATAAATACATTTACGGAATGTAGGGTGTTTTTTTTTTTGTCTCTTCATAAATATGTCAAATGGGTATATAAATTCAACAAAGGAGTTTGATATAAAATTGATTAAAATGTTAGAACAGAAGTTTTTTTAGAATTTCAGTGTTACTATTTCATGATGCTTTTAAGATGATCTCTCTGTAGATGGTGGGAAGATCTTGTTAGCATATGTTTTTAATTTCTCAAGCTTGAATAATTTAGTCACCGAACAAAGATTTATTTTAGAATGAGTTTTGGGAGACACAAGTCCTAGATTATGTCCCCACCTAGCTGGGTCAGAGATTTGAGAGCAGGGGCTGGCTCCGGAAGAGCTCCAAGGACATTTTTGTATACATGCTGATACCTTGGGCGGGAACACTCTTCCCACACTTCCTGTGGCTAGCTCCTTTGTGTCATTTGGATCTCAACTCATTGTTCTATATTTCCTGGTTCATCCAAGTTAAAATACATCCCATTTGTCACTCAGACCTTTACTGTGTCCTGTTTTCTTTTTAGCTGTGATCACTATTCATTAATCACTATTTGATCACTGTTCATTAATATAATTTTTGTTTACATATTTATTTTCTCATTTCTGCATTAGAATATCTGCTCCTTAAAATCAGAGACCTTGTCTTTTCTTTTCATGACTGTGTCCCCAGGTCTTAGAGCAGAGCTGGAGTTGCATGATAAATATTTGAGGAATATTTATGGGATATACAGGGACATTTATTCATCTCTGTTGTCCATTGTTTTCAAGAATGGTTGGAAACACACACATACGTGAGCTCACACAAACTTTCTATGTCTTTCAACCCCTATGTAGTGTGCAGATTAGTGCTTAACTATTTTGGTTTTTTGTCTCGATGAAATGGGACATGTTTCAGGGCAGAGCTCATAAATTTCATATGCCCTCTTAGTACTTCTCATCATTACAGAGTGATGGTTCTGGGGGATTCTGCTTCTCGTGGAGATAGTATATAGTGATTTTATAAGTCCATGTATCTGGGAAGGAGTGTTTTACTTCTTGGCAGCTTAGAGAACTTCAATCTTTCCAAGTTCCATGTAATTTTCATAGCATTAAAGCTACTAATTTCAGATTATTGGTAAGTTTTAAATGATTAATTCCCAGGTTACTTTGAATTAGTCTTTGTTTGCCATCCCTGATTGCAGCTAGTTAGTAAAGTAGCTAAACTTTTAAACTCTACTTGGTTTTAATTTTGAGTGATGTCACTGCTTCTCTCATGGTTAATGGTTCTTAATTACCTGCAGCTTGTCTGGTTTGCTCATTTATTTTCCTGTGTTCCAGCACCTCTTGTGATCTCCCAACTTCTGGCCTTTTAGGGGATTTGTACTTTAACTGGGCTCAGATAGGAAATACCCCTGAGTACAAAGAGAAGATATTTTTCTTCTAACTTCACTATCTCCTATTATTAATGTATTACATTGTTGTGGTATATGTGTTACAACTGATGAACCAGCATTGATACAGTATTAATTAAAATCCATGGTTTACATTAGGGTTCACTCCTCTTTCTATAGTTCTGTGGGTTTTGACAAATGTATAATGTTATTTACCTACTGTTGGTATCTTACAGCCTAGTTTCATTGCCTTGAAAAACCCTGTACCTCATCTATTTGTTTCTTCTCCTCTCTCTGCACCCTCCTCGCTCACCCCTCAGCCCGGGATCTTTTTACTGTCTAGAGTTTTACCTTTTCAGAGGCACCTGGCTGGCTTAGTTGCTAGGGCATCTGACTCTTGATCTCGGGGTTGTGAGTTCTAGCCACCACATTGGATATAGAGATGACCTAAAAAATAAATAAAAATAAAAATGTTGGTTAATTTTTACCTTTTCCAGAATGCCATAGAGTTGGAATCATATAGTATTTAGCCTTTGAGACTGGTCTTTCACTTAGCAATATGCATTTAAGGTTCTTGGAAGTCTTGTGGCTTAATAATTCATCTTTTAATTGTCGAATAATCCATTGTGTGGGTGTGGCACAGTGTACCTGTTCACCTACTGAAGGAGATTTGGATTGCTTCCAAGTTTTGGCACTTCAGAGAATAAAGCTGCTGTAAACATCCGTGTGCAGGTTTTTGTGTGGACACTAGTTTTAAGCTCTTTTGGGTAAATACAAAGGAGCACAATTACTGATCTTATAGTGAGAATGTGTTTAGTTCTGTGAGAAACTGCCAAGCTGTCTCACACAGTGCCTCCCATTTTGCATTCTGACCAAACAGTGAATGAGAGTTCGGTTGTCCCACATCCTTGCTAGCATTTGGTATTACTAGTGCTTTGGATTTTTTATATTCTACGTGATATGTAATAGTACCTTGTTTAAATTTGCAATTTCTTAATGACATACAAAGTTGAGCATCTTTTCAGATCCTTTTTTTTTTCTTTTTTAAAGATTCTATTTCTTTATTAACAGCACAAGCACACGGAGAGGTAGCAGCAGGCAGCGGGAGAGGGAAAAAAGCAGGCTCCTCGCTGAGCCGGGGGCCCAGTGTGGGTTTCAGTCCCAGGACCTGAGCTAAAGGCAGATGCTTAACTGACTGGGTTTCCCAGCCACCGCTCTTTTCACACTTTTAAATTAGGTTTGATTTCTTGTTGCTACTAAGACATCTTTATATTATATTTCTTATTTTAAGTCCTTTACCATGGATGTGTTTTGCAGATATTTTCTCTACTCTGTGACTGGTCTTTTCATTCTCTCTCTCTTTTTTTTTTTTTAAGATTTTATTTATTTATTTGTCGGAGAGAGAGCGAGCGAGAGTGAGCACAGGCAGACAGAGTGGAAGGCAGAGTCAGAGGGTGAAGCAGGCTCCCTGCGGAGCAAGGATCCTGATGTGGGACTCGATCCCAGGACGCTGGGATCATGACCTGAGCCGAAGGCAGCTGCTTAACCAACTGAGCCACCCAGGCGTCCCGTCTTTTCATTCTCTTAACAGTGTCTTTTACAGAGAAGTTTAATTTTAACAAAGTCCCTCTCATCAATTTTTTTCTTTCGTAGATCATGCTTTTGGTTTTATATCTGAAAAGTCATTGCCAAATCCAAGGATCCCTACATTTTTTCTTATGTCATCTTTAAGAAGTTTTGCATTTTACGTTTAGGTTTTGTGAAAGGTGTGAAAAGTTTGTTTGTATTCTTTTCATTTGTTTGTTTTTTCTTATCAATGTCCCATTGTTCGGTTCCATTTGTTGAAGACTGTCCTTGCCTTTGAGTTGCCTTTGCCTGTGTGTGTGGATGTTTTTCTGGGCTCTCCACTCTGTTCCAAGCACCTGTCTCTTTTGCCAGGCACCTTCTGTCTTAATCACTATAGCTTTAATAGTAAGTCTTGAGATTGGGTGGTGGCAATCCTCAATTTCCTTTTTTTCCCCGCTCTTTAATATTTTGTTGACTACTCTGGGACTCTTGGTTTTCCAGTTTTCCATCCAAATTTTAGAGTCAACATGTTGGTATCCACAGAATAACTTCCTGGCATTTTGATTGGGATTGCATTGAGTCTGTCGATCAGTTTGGGAAGAACTGACCTCTTAACAGTATTGAGTGTTCTTACCCAAGATTATGGACTTTCTTTCCACTTCACATCTTACCTTGCTTGTTATCTTTCATCAGAATTTTATACTTTTTCTCATATAGATCTTGTGCATATTTCGTTAGATTTGCACCTAAGTATTAATTTTTTTTGGTATGCTAATGTAAATGGTCTTGTGTTTTTAACTTCAAATTCCACTTGTACATTGCTGGTATATACGAAAGCAATTGACTTTTTAAATTTTTTAATTAAAATTCAATCTCGTTAACATATAGTGTACTTTTAGTTTCATGGTTAGAATTTCGTGATTCATTGGTTGCATACAACACCCAGAGCTCATCCCAACAAGTGCCCTCCTTAATACCCCTCACCCAGTTACCCCAACTTTCCCCTCTCCAGTAACCCTCAGTTTGTTTCCTGTAGTTAAGTCTCTTGTGATTTGCCTCCCTGTCTGTTTCTATTTTTCCTTCCCTTCTCCTATATTCATCTGTTGTTTCTTAAGTTCCACATGTGACTGAAACTATATGGTATTTATCTTCCTCTAGTTCCATCCATGTCCTTGCAAATGGCAAGATTTTGTTCTTTTTGATGGCTGAGTAATGTGTGTGTGTGTGTGTGTGTGTGTGTGTGTGTGTGTATACCACATCTTCTTTATCCATTCATCTGTTGATGGACATCTGGGCTCTTTCAATAGTTTGACTATAAACATTGGGGTGCTTTTGCCCCTTCAAATTGATGAAGTTCTTGAACCTAGGTGGGGTGAGGTGGGGTGAGGTTCGGAGCCGACGGCTAAAGAAAGAATTCTTAAGACGTCTCTGGTGCAAAAAGGTGGTTTATTAGAGCACGGGGACAGGACCCGTGGGCAGGCAGAGATGCGGCCGCCCCGGGGTGTGAGGGTAGGCATGTTATATACCCTGCTGTTGGGAGAAGGTGAGGGGAAGGGAGGTTTCAGTGGAGTTTTCATATGCTAAAGAGGGCCTACAAGGTGCCAGGATGTTCCAGGCCTGCCGGAGGCCTTGCCCTTGCTGCTGGATCAATGTTGTCTTTAGACCAGCCATTAACATTAAGATAGTTGGGAGACTTTTTGGTGGGGTGTCACAATCCTGCTATCAATCATCTTTGTTAGTGAGATTTAGGACATTTGTAAGCCAAGGGAGACTCCTGTCTAGCAGGATTGTGAGCTCTGCAAGTTAACTATTTGCTTATTGTTCATGGCAGTCAGGGCTGCCTGAGGGATGCTACACTTATGGAGGGGAAAGGGTGAAGAGGGGGTGCAAGGCGCCAGCTTTTGCTTTGTCCTCAGCCAGCCTCCTGCTCCCTCATCATTCCCCCCTGAACAATTTTGACCCTTAAATCTTTAAGGTGGTTGAAGGTGGAAGGTCTCATCTTCTGTAACTTCTTCCTGCTGAATAGGGGCGTAGAGCTGTCCCTACCTACTGGGGTCAATATTGATCAGTGGAGGAATGTATAGGGGAGTTTCGAAAGGCGGAGGCACTGAATCCAGCGCTCACAGTGAAGGAGTGTCTTTGCGCGTGGTAAGGATCATCTGTCGTGGTGAAGTCATTGCAGCAATGGAGTCTCGGCACCAAGTAGAGAAACATGGAACAAAGCAACATATTAAAGTTAATAAGGCGATAAGAATGAGAAGCCCGAAAAAGGAGATTTGGCCATAGTCCTCCTTCAAACCAGGAACTTAACCATTCACTGAGAGAGAGAGAAGGATCTTGTAGGGCCTTAATCTGGGTATTCATGTATTTTATTAGTCCTGTGACATTTTTGATAGTCTGGAATGTACACACAACATTCTGTCTTGATAATTGCACATGTGCCACCCTGTGCTGCTGTCAGGACATCTAAGGCCATCCTATTCTGTAGGACTGCCTTGCGTATCTGTGACACTTCGGTATTAAGTAGGGAGATGCTGTTCAGTGAGTCATTGAGTGCCTTTGTAGTATATTTATTAAGGGCTTCTACATGCCACATGACATCCTCTAGTCCCGCAGATGGAACAAAAATGGATGCTAAGTGATCATACCATTTAAAAACAGATCGTGTCCATCTTTGTTTCAAGTTGGGGAGATTAGCTGGAGTGGTGATGGTTTTAGTAATGCGCCCATGAATCCAGGCAAATCCTAAAGTACAGCGACCTATCCACCCTGGAGGAAGCCAGGGCCACAGGTTGGTTCCACATATCCACTGGGTTCCATTTGGAGCTGGCCATCTGATGCCAGGTCGCCTTGCCCAGTCAGTAGCAAACCAGTCAGTAGCCTGGAGTACTATTACTTGGGAACACATTTCTAGTGATAGCCATCCCAGATATCGTGCATTCTTTGCCCAAGTATCACTCGTATGATTTCTTTGTTCCCAGCATAAAATTGCCTTCTGACTGAGCCGTCCAATTGTGGGTGTAAGCCACAGATAGGTATCCCAGATTTGATATATACCATCCTTAGTATAGCGATAAGGAGGGTTTTGTAACTTAGGCCCATATTTGATTGGGGAGTAATGGCTTGATAGCAATCCCCTTTCCTTCCAAATAGCTCCATGGGCATGTGGTACCAGGAAAGCATATTTGGAGTCAGTATAAATGTTAATTCTTGGGCTTTGGCAATTGCAAAGTGCTAGTGAGCACTATAACATACCTCATCAGAAAATCAACTGTCATTCGTATTTTTAACAGGGACATCTTAAATCTGGCCATATAGAGTAAGCAAGATCAATAACCTTTATTGCTCTATAGAGAAAGAAGTACAGTGGTCAGGTTCAGGCATACAGGTAACTAGGTTTAAAGTTTGACAAGTTTTAAGTATTATTTCTGGCATATCTGTTAGTATAGCCCAACATTTAATTAGTTGGCCTCCACCATTCATTGGTGGCCCCCATGCATCATACAATCCACTCATAAACAAAGTGGGGTCATCCATTGTCTCCACAAGTCCATAGTTAATCCTATGGAGTGCAATAGGCTGGCTTTTAGGCAATTTCATTATCCCAGCCACACATAAGGTGTTAGTTAAGTTATACAATTGTAGGGAAATCAATCCCATTTTCCAGTTGTTTCATCTTGTGCCGTGGGGTCTGCTAATATCCCCACAAAATAATAAGATCGACTAAAGAAGTTATTGTGCAACTTCTCTGAAGTTTACCTCAAATTGTTTAGCTTAGGTAAACAAACATTTAAAGACAATCAAATCTAGAATTCAACATCCATAAAGGCGTGTTACTAAAACATAATTTTTCTCTCTAAAATAACCCTCATTTACAGAGATAGCCAAATCAGGACTAATTCACTTGTGAAACAAGTCCAGTTCTAACAAACTTGGCCTAATTATTTACATAAGCTCAGCAAGAACAGTGTGTATGATCAATAGATCTTTTAGAATCTGCTTTGCTGGAACTTTGTATAAGGAATCTCTAGGTTGAACTTTTAGTAGCCTCTCCGGGCCAGAAGCCAAGCCCTGTACTTGCCATGAGGCATGCCTGCAATATCTTTGGGCGAATTCCTCTTCCCTAGTTTTAGGTAGACTGCACCTACCAAGGAGTGACATTCTTTACTCACCTGGTGAGGCTGCTGGGAACTCTGTAAGCAAGGTATCAGGCCAACAGTCCCAAGGGGCTTTATGGCTCCAGGTTTCATAAAGTCAGCCTTAGTTCCTTTAAACTGTCTGGTCATATCTGAGTCTTTTCAAATATGACATCCCAAAGCCTTGGTAAAATAACCAGTTTCCAATGGTGTCCTGTTACAAGGAGAACAGATTCTTATTGAACTTATGCAAATGACTGATTGCCATAGAAGAATGCTTACTGAGACCTTTTGGTTTCAGAGGGTTCATATAGAGAGAAAAGCTTGAATGCTTTGAGCACTTTTACAAATGAGCACTTTTACATCTCTATAAGTTACAGATAACTAGGAGGAAGTATCCCTAGTCTGGAAGAGAACCAGCGATGTTTAAAGTAAGACAAAACATTAAGAGACACAACACTATAATCTTTTAGTTCATTTAGTCCCATGTTACTAAATCTGGTGAATGCGGCTTTAGTCAGTTTTGGGAATTCTTACCCATTTCAGTTTTAGGATTTTCAAGTATATCAAATATCTGTATTTGTCCTGAAAGTCCTTTATAGGAATCTCCTTGAAGATAAAACTCATTTTACCAGAGAATTAAAACAATTATAAATGACAAAAACTCAGAATGGATATGGTTAGAGCTAAAGAGACACGGGAGTTTACAATTTAGCTGCAAGGAAATCAGGTTATTTCTGTGATACATAACATTTCCATAATTCCAGTATCAAGCGATGATCTCTCAAAACGTTAAAACTTTAGGAAGTGCGTAGAATCTCTAGAATAGTTATAGCATTTTCCCCAATGTAACCCAAGGTTTATCATTGGTTCAGTAGTACTTCATGAGCAACTTCGCATACCAAGGAAAAGCCTGAGTTAAAGAGATTTACAATTTAAATCCTGTCAACATTTGCTAAAATTTAAACAACCATCTCATTTAGGACAAAATTACCTTCCTTTACCTTCAACAAAATGTATTTCCATTCCTTAAATCTTTCTTACATATCTCCTATTTTCCTACACACAGTTTCCCTTTATTTCCATCAGTCTTAGTTACACTAAGCATAACTTTGTATTCTTAGAAACACCTTTAGTTATTAACCAATTGTGAACTGTTACAACAGAATTCTTCAGGTGGCAATTTATGAATCAGTTAAGTGGAAAACAAGTTTACCAGCAGATTTTAAATACTCTTAGTTTCTTTGCAGTAAGCAGTCAAAAGCACAAACCTACATCCAGTAATTAACGACTTAGCATTTTATCCTGTTTGGTTAAGACCTAGATGTCCACAATTCAATTCCATTTGTCATCCAAGCAAAACTTTAAAACTTTCAGGTTACCAAAGACTTTGAAAGTTAGTTCAGCAATTACCCATTAGAACTTTGAGACAGACAATTAACCATCAGTTTAGTCATTTCTTTGCTAACAAATTTTAACAAATAACATGAGCTTATTTGACCTTCAGTAAATTTTGAAGTTTCACATTTACTGCTGATAACTTAAAAGACAGGTCTTGTCTTAATTAAACCAACAAAGTTAACTTAGTTCCAACTCTGATTTATGTTCCACTTGGACCCACTCCACTTTGAATGTTTACCTGAGACATGCGTGGGAAGATCTGGAGTGGGGAGTGCTCTTCTTGCTCCTTGACAGTGAAGAGAGAAGGAGCTGTGGTGCATGATCTAGAGGCCAGTCATGCAGGCTGCACGCACGTTGGTACAGAAATAGGAGAAGAGGGAAAACAGAGGAAACAAAGTGCTGCCAGGAGGCAGAGAAAAGATTCCCGGTTTTAGAGCTCAAAAGCCCCAACAGAGGAGCAGACACCATGCTTTCCCACCAGCAAGGGGGGAGGGGTTAGGCAGTCCAAGTCAGGCCAGAGAACACTGGGAAACTTCCCCAAAACAAAGAGTTTCGGCAGCTGCTTGGGAATATTCCTTATGGTCTCTGTCTCGAGTTAGACCAACCCCAGTTGGCTCCAGTTATAGCCATTAACACGGGAAGTGAGTGAGGGAGAAGCCCCCACATCTGTTAGGAGAAACAGAGAGAAAGAAGGCCAGAGTCCCCTTTGCTAGGGATGGCCCAGCAACCTGGGTTTACTAGAAGGCTTATTTACGTAATTTCCATCCAATAGGTCAGGAGAAAGTTTACTAGATGACTCATTTGGGCAAACACATTCCGCAAAAGCCCCTTAGTCTGGGGTCCTGGTGCAGAGCAATGAAGGCCTAGGTATGAGCAATGCAGGCACCCTAGGTCCATTTGCCCTGTTTCCTGCAGAGATCTAACTGATAGATCCCACTGAGGCCATGCAGTGTTACAGGAGCTCAGTCCTTTCCTAAGTTTTGCAATCCAAATTATTTCCAGTGGGTTAAAAGGCACCCCAAGGTAGAGTCCTTGGGAACTGAAGCAGCCTACTGAGGCTATGCTTCCAGAAAAGTAAAGAAGGTCCATTACCAAATCCCCTGACTCCTGGGTGGCGTCCCACGCAGGGTATGTCAGAGGTTCCCGTGTGTCAAAAGCTACCAGAGGCGTCCCTCAAGATACGCTATTGATCACCATCCTGCCTTCCCTGGGAAGACATTCTTGCCATAAAAGGCCCTGGAGGGGTGCCGGCGTCCCTCCACTTCCCCATCGCATCCTAGGCTGCTGATGGGTGCCTGGTGAATGGACCAAAACGCTGTGCCATGCCATGCTCATTATCTGTCCTGAAGACTGCATAATGTTTTGCCATTTTAACCCATGGAAATACTAGAAAAGTTTGGCAAAGGGAAATTACCCAATTTCATAGCTATAAGTAGTTTGTAGAAGACACTGACAAGAAACAGTAAAGACTGAAATCCATCATGGTCTAAGCGATATTCCAACACATGTGGTCCTTACAGCCAACTTCCCTAGGAAACGGTCCCCGGTTGCGTTTTAATTCAATCGGGTACTGGTTTCGGCCGGCTCCCAGTGGAGGTCTCGCGGCCAGAAGTGGCTAGACCAGGGATGTGGAGGGGATCACATTAGATCAATCAGGAGGAAACCTCACACGGGAGTCTTAAGATTGGCAGCCGTCCTGGTGACTTAGTTGGCTGTCCCGTGCCCAAGAGAGACAACTTTATACAAGAACAGGAATAAAGAGAGGCCATCAAGTTTCTGGGTCCTATTGCCATTCCGGCCAGGGTACTAGCTTACAGCCAAAAGGCAGACGCTCTCCTCCCCGTAGAGTAGCCACGGGCTAGAGGATTGCAGCCTGAGCAATTGACATGCAAGTGTTCCAATAAGACCATACTCCTTGAAAAAGCCCTGGAATGAGAGTACAGGAAGAAGAGAGGGAATACTCACCACTTTTGCACCGAAGCTCAGAGTCCAAATGTGAACTCACATACCTCCTGGCTGGCTCGCCAAAATGATGAAGTTCTTGAACCTAGGTGGGGTGAGGTGGGGTGAGGTTCGGAGCCGACGGCTAAAGAAAGAATTCTTAAGACGTCTCTGGTGCAAAAAGGTGGTTTATTAGAGCACGGGGACAGGACCCATGGGCAGGCAGAGATGCGGCCGCCCCGGGGTGTGAGGGTAGGCATGTTATATACCCTGCTGTTGGGAGAAGGTGAGGGGAAGGGAGGTTTCAGTGGAGTTTTCATATGCTAAAGAGGGCCTACAAGGTGCCAGGATGTTCCAGGCCTGCCAGAGGCCTTGCCCTTGCTGCTGGATCAATGTTGTCTTTAGACCAGCCATTAACATTAAGATAGTTGGGAGACTTTTTGGTGGGGTGTCACAATCCTGCTATCAATCATCTTTGTTAGTGAGATTTAGGACATTTGTAAGCCAAGGGAGACTCCTGTCTAGCAGGATTGTGAGCTCTGCAAGTTAACTATTTGCTTATTATTCATGGCAGTCAGGGCTGCCTGAGGGATGCTACCCTTATGGAGGGGAAAGGGTGAAGAGGGGGTGCAAGGCGCCAGCTTTTGCTTTGTCCTCAGCCAGCCTCCTGCTCCCTCATCAAAATCACTTTGTGTACTTTGGATAAACATCTAATAGGGCAATTGCTAAGTCGTTGGGTTGTTACATTTTTAACTTTTTGAGGAGCCTCCATACTGTTTTCCAGAGTTGCATTCCCACCAACAGTGTAGGAGGATTCCCCTTTCTCCACATCCTCGCCAACATCTGTTGTTTCCTGACTTGTTAATTTATAGCCATTTTGACTGATGTAAGGTGGTGTCTCATTGTGGTTTTGATTTGTATTTCCCTGATGCTGAGTGATGTGGAGCCCTTTTTCATGTGTCTGTTGGCCATTTGGATGTCTTCTTTGGTCTGTTCATGTCTTCTGTCCATTTCTTGACTGGATTTTTTTTGGTTTTTGGATGTTGAGATTGATAAATTCTTTATAAATTTTGAATACTGGCCCTTTGTCTGATACATCATTGGAAAGCCATTGACTTCTGTATTTTAACTGTGTATTGTGCAGTCTTGCTATAATCACTTGACTAGTTTCAGGAGGGTGTGGGTGTGGGGTGTGAAGTCTTTGTATTTTCTGTAGACAGTCATGTCATCTGTGAACAAAGTTTTATTCTTTCCCAGGTTGTATACCTGTTGTTTCCTTTTCTTACCGTATTTCATTAGTTTGGCCTTCCAGTATAGTATTGAATAGTAGTAGTAGGAGGGACATCCTTGCCTTGATTCCCTGTCTTCTATTTTCTCAGTATTAATATCATGTTAGCTGTGGATTTTTGGAGACATTCTTTATCAAGTTGAGGAAGTCCTCCTATTCCTAGTTTCCTGAGGGTTAATAATGAAGAGGTGTGGATTTTGTTAAATGTTTTTTTTTCCTCCCTTCATTGATATGATCATGTGATTTTTTTTCTGTTGATATGATGGATCACATTGATTTTCTAATGTTGAACATTTTCTAATGTTGCATACCTGGAATAAATCCTACATGATCCTGGTGTATAATTTTTTAATATAGTGTTTGCTTTTATTTGCTAATTTTTGTTGAAGATTTTTGTGTCTGTGTTCATGAGAGATACTAGTTTGTAGTTTCTTTTCTTGTAGTATTGGTTTTGGTGTCAGGGTAATAATGATCTCCTAGAATGATTTAGGAAGTATTCCTTCTAGTTTTACTTTCTGGAAGAGATTTTAGAGAATTGTGTAGTATTCTATAAATGTTTGGTTGAATTTACATGTGATTGGGATTGTTAGCAGTAGCCCTCCTTTCTTTCATCTGATATTAGTAATTTATGTCTTCTACCTTTTTTTCTTTGTTTGCCTGGCTAAGGGTGTATCTGTTTTATTGATGTTTTCAAAGAAACAGACTTGGGGTTTATTGATTTAAAAAAAAAATTCCTGGTTTTAATTACATTGATTTCTGCTCTAATTTTTATTTTTTTCTACTTCCTTTAGGGTTTTTTTTTTTTAATGATTTTATTTGACACAGAGAGAGTCAGTGAGAGAGGGAATACAGGCAGGAGGAATGGGAGACGGAGAAGCAGCCTCCCTGAGCAGGAAGCTCTGATGCAGGGCTCTGTCCCAGGACCCTAGGAACATGTCCTGAGCCAAAGGCAGATGATTAACCAACTGAACCACCCAGGAGCCCCTCCTTACTTTAGATTTGATTTTGTTGTTGTTGCCTAAAATGGAAGCTTAGATTATTGACTTTAATCTTTTTTTTCTAATATTTGCATTCAGTACTGTATTTTCCCTTTAAGCAGCATTCCACACATTTTGCTACATTGTATTTTGTTGAGACTGGTCTCCTGTCATTTAGAAGTGTGTCATTTAATCTCCATGTATTTTGGACTTCTTCAGCTATCTTCTGTTACTGATTTTTAATTCCATTGCGGTCTGAGAACATACTTGGTATAATTTTTATTTTTAAAAATTTGTTGTGTTTTGTGGCCCAGAATTATTCTGTCTTGATGAGTGTTCCATATGAGCTTAAGAAGAATGTGTGTTGCACTATTACTGGGCGAAATTGTCTGTGTACATCTGTTGTACGGTAATTGATGGTGGTGTTAAGTGTGCCATGTCTGGACTGAATGTCCACATCTGTCAGATCCTTGTTGCCCTGCTGCTGGATCGGCCCATTAATGATGGAGAAGTGTTGAAGTCACCAACTGTGATAATGGAATTGTTTATTTCTCCCTGCAGTTCTGTTAGGTTGTGTCTCACCTGTGTTGATCAGGCACACATACGTTAAGGATAATTGTGTCTTCTTGGTCAGTCGATTTCTTTATCATTATGTAATGCTGCTCTTTATGCCTGATAATTTTCCTTCTCTGAAATCTGCTTTGTCTGAAATTCATGTAGCTACTCCATTGTTCCTGTGATTAGTGTTACTTTGGATTTTTTTTAATGTATCCTAGCATTTAACTTGTTGATATTTAAGCTGTTTCATTTTTCATCAAAATATAATTCACAAAGCATAATAGTGGCCATATTTAAAATGTACTCTTCTCTGGTTTTTAGTATATTTACTGTGTATATGGTACATACGTCACTTCTGTCTAATTCCAGAATGCTTCCATCACCCGAAAAATAAACCTCTTAGTTCCAATTCTCCCCTCCCCTTATTCCCTGGCAATCATGAATCTACTTTCTGTTTTTATGGATTTGCCTTTTCTGGAACATCTCATATCAGTGGAATTGTATAACACGCGACCTTTTGTGTCTGGCTTCCTTTAACCTGAGAGTAGAATGTTTTCAGACTTCACTCGTGTTGTAGCATGTAACAGTTTATTCCTTTTTATGGTTGTGTAAGAGGCTCTTCCACATTTTATGTATCCATTCATCAGTTGATGGACGTTGGGTATATACTCTTTTGGCTGTTACGAGCAGCGCTGCTGTGCACATTCATGTACAGGTTGTGGCAGGAACATCTGTTGTCAGTTCTGTCGGTGTCATACCCCTAGACGTAGAACTGCTGGGTAATTGTACGTGTGTAACTTCTTGAGGAGCTACCGAGCTGTTTGCTGCCTTAGCCACACTGTTTTACATTCTCACCGACAATACAGGAGGGTTCCAGCTTCTCCGCCTTCTTGCCAGCACTTTTCTTCTTTTTTTTTTTCTTTTTCTTTTTCTTATTTTACCATAGTTGTCCTAGTGGGTGTGACGTGGCATCTGCATGTGCTTTTGATTCGCATTTCCCCAATGACTAAGGATGTCGAACATCCCGACATGTGCTCTTGACCGTCTGTGTATCATCTTTGGAGAAATGTCTATTCAAAAGTCTTTGGCTTGTTTTTAAATTAGGTTATTTGTCTTTTTGTTGTTGAGTTCTAAGAGTATTATTTGCATATTCTGGTTATTAGGTCCTTGTCAGACAAATGATTTGCAGATACTCTCTCCCATTCTGTGGGTTGTCTTTTCACGGTCTCCAGTAGTGTCCTCTGACACACGAAAGTTTTTATTTTGATCAAGTTCAGCTTATCTAATATTTCTTATTGCTTTGTGTATCATGTCTAAGAAAGCTTTTCCCGATCCAAAGTCATACAGATTTTCACCTGTTTTCTCTGAGTGTTACAGTTTTTACTCTTACATTTAAATCTTTGATCCATTTTGAGTTATATTTTTGTGTATGTGTGACGTTGCTGTTCCAAGTTCATTCTTTTGCATGTAGATATTCACTTGTCCCAGTAGTAGGCACTCGAAAAGACTGTTTTTCCCCCCATTAAATGGTCTTCGGCATCCTTGTGAAAAATCAGTTGACCGTAAGTGTATGGGTTGTAAATACTTTCTTTTTGAATACTTGGGAAATCTACACTATAAAGTAAAACCATTCCTAAAGTAGTAAAACCATTCTTGGTTAAGTGAAATGGGTCTCTATTATGGCACTGTGAGTTTGGGTTTGCTTTTCACAGCAAACGCTGCCTAACCCAGTATTCACAGATGTTCCGAGTTATTTAGTCATGTGTTATGCAACTTTTGTTTATCTGAGAACAAATGCATAAATGGTAAGTTGAGGACTAATATTACCTAATAGCATTTGTTCACTGAGGCTAAGTTATATGATTTATTTATTTATTTATTTAAGATTTTATTTGAGAGTGAGAGAGTGCGGGAGCAGGAGGAAGGGACAGAGGGAGAAGCAGGCTCCTTGCTCAGCAGAGCGCCTGATGTGGAACTCAAACCCAAGAGACTGGGATCATGACCTGAGCCAAAGGCAGATGCTTAACCAACTGAGCCACATAGGCACCCCAGTTGTACAATTTAGAATGCCATCATGAAGTTCAAGAACTTCAACAATGTGTAACTGAGGCAGGGAAAGTGATCGACCTAAAGGTATACAGTTGGTGAGTAGGATGGCCAGGATTATGAACCGAGACCCCCTCCCGTGATGTACTACATAACTATGATGTAATGTCTGAGATGGTCTCAGGAGAGAAAGGTCCATCCAGGCTAATTTGGTCACCAGTGTAAGAAGCAGGTGGCTTTCTGTAGATGACTGTGAAATTACGGTTTGGTATGAAGTCCTTCTCTCCGACACTAGCAGGGTCAGTCTTTGGTTGATTAACTAAAAAAGTCAGTTTAAACAAGTACTCTTAGGGAATGGTACATACAGTTTTTAGCATTTTATTTGGAAAAAATATATGTACATTTATTCTCCATTGAAACAGTGCCAGGTCTTTTCTCTGGAAACTGGCCTGCAGATTAGATTTCTGAGTTATCACAGCACTTGGGTCGCTCAATGGGTTAGGCATCTACCTTCGGTTCAGGTCATGACCTCGGAGTCCTGGGATGGAGTCCCGCATTGGGCTCCCTGTTCAGCAGGGAATCTCCTTCTCCCATTGCCCCTTTCCCTGCTCATACTGTCTGTCTGTGTCTCAAATAAATAAAAAGAATCTTTTTTAAAAAAGCTTTCTATGTTGTCTTTTTTTGCATTCAGTTTCAGTTTCTTTAACCTGAATTGAGTGAGAATCCTGTGATCACTCCCTCCCTGCCTGGTACGTGGTCATCTCACCCATACTTAACTTAGCAAAAATTTTCTTATTGATTTCTTTGTATCAAATCTTTCCAGAGTAGCTGTGTTAGTTTTCAAAAGAACAGTGATTATTTTTTTGCAGTCATATTTTGTTGGTTTACATAGTGTTTAATGAAGCTATATAATTACGAAGTAAGTGTAGGTGTCCTTAACTAGTTTGGGAATCATCACATTTGATTCTTGCTGACTAAACAGGTCATGGAGTAGCAGAGTCACAAGGGAAGTAGATAGTAATTTATTGCCTCTAAGCATATAAGCCTACTGGGGTATCACAGTATTGTAAAGGGGAAACACAGGATAGCTAATCCTGTGAGACCAATACTTGGAAATAGGTTATGAAAGATTTGGAACATCTGTTCAATGGGACACTCAGCATGCACATAAAATATTAATAGAAATGTATGTGTTTTACGTAAAGACATTCAAGTTATATTTTTAGATGGGAAATTTTTTTTAATAGAATGGGTTTTTATTTTTTATTTTTTATTCTTTTTTTAAGATTTTATTTATTTATTTGACAGAGAGAGAGAGAGGTCACAAGGAGGCAGAGAGACAGGCAGAGAGAGGGGGAAAGTAGGCTCCCGGCTGAGCAGAGAGCCTGATGTGAGGCTTGATCTCAGGACCCTGAGATATGACCTGAGCCGAAGGCAGAGGCTTAACCCACTGAGCCACACAGGTGCCCCTAGATGGGAAATAGTTAAGAAGAGCATGAATATTTGTGTGTGTGTGTGTGTGTGTGTGTGTGTATACACATATGTGTGTGTACACACATACATAGAGAAGGTCTGGGGTTTCCATTCAAGATGGTGGCATAGGAGAATCTTGAACTCATCTCTTCTATGAAATACACACTGAATCTATAGCTCCATATGGAAAAATTTCCTGTGGAAAAAACCCTACAACTAGCTGAGTGACTCCTACACATTAGGTGAGTAAGGAAAAAAACCTATGTTGAAGTAACAATCAGTCTTGCCATAAACCCCACCCCTGGTACAGCGACCTGGGATTGGGAGGGTACTCAGAACCCCAGGATTCTCACTGAGAAGCAAAGGGTTTGAGCTCCACTTCTGGCACCCCAACTTCCAAGACGTACATCTAAGAGACAAGACCCCAAAACATCCAGCTTTGAAAGCCATCAGAGCTTGCACCCATGAGACCCACAAGGCTATAGCAAACTGAGAAACGGTTCTTAAAGCAGTCGCGTGAGTAGACTGACCCACCCTGGAACTCAGCACAGAAGCAGCAGACTGAAATGGGTTCATATTTCTGTGAAAGAGGCTTATTTGCTTATCTTAAAGCCCTGAGGGGCAGGCATCTAATTTAACATGGATCTGGGAGCCTAGTAAGGTATTCTCCAAAGATGGAGCTGATGGGTACCATCTTTGCGCTGTCCCTCTACCTCGCTTCTGCTTTCTGGTATCTCCTGGAAAGGAGCTTGAATGCTCGTATGATGCCCCGAGGTTTGCAGTTGCTACCCAGGGTATACCTCTAGATCACCTGGCTCTAGCGGCCAGCAAGACTCACACTCATGGTAGTGAGTATCACAAGTATTTACAACAACCAAGACTTGGAAATAACTAAAGTGTCCACCAACGGGGTGAATGGATAAAGAAAATGTGTGTGTATACGATGGAATATTACTCAACCATAAAAAGAAGGAAGTCTTGCCATTTGCAACAACATGGATGGACCTTGAGGATATTGTGCTGAGTGAAATAAGTCAGACAGAGAAAGAGAAATACTGTATGATCTCCCTCACATGTGGAATCTAAAAAACAGAACAAAATGAAGTCATAGAGAACAGATTGGTGGTTGCCAGAGGCGAGGTTGTGGAGGAAATAGATGAAGGGGTCCAGTGGTATAAACTTTCAGTTAATAAGATAAGCCTTGGGGGTGTAATGTACATCATAGTGACTGTAGTAAATAATACTGTGTATTATTGTATATTTATTTTATTATTTTTTATTAGAAATATGTATTATTAGCCCCAGGGTTACAGGTCTGTGAATTGTCAGGCTTACACACTTCCCAGCACTCACCGTAGTACATACCTTCCCCAATGTCCACAACCCCACCACCCTCTCCCTACACCCCTCCCCCCAGCAACCCTCAGTTTGTTTTGTGAGATTAAGAGTCTCTTATGGTTTGTCTCCCTCCCAATCCAATCTTTTTTTTTTTAAGATTTTATTTATTTATTGGACAGACAGAAATCACAAGTAGGCAGAGAGGCAGGCAGAGAGAGAGGAGGAAGCAGGATCCCCGTTGAGCAGAGAGCCCGATGTGGGGCTCGATTCCAGGACCCTGTGATCATGACCTGAGCTGAAGTCAGAGGCTTTAACCCACTGAGCCACCCAGGTGCCCCCCTCCGAATCCAATCTTGTTTCATTTTTCCTTCCCTACCCCCACACCCCCCACTTTGCCTCTCAAATTCCTCATATCAGGGAGATTGTATGATAATTGTCTTTCTCTGATTATTTCACTCAGCATACCCTCTAGTTCCATCCACGTCATTGCACATGGCAAGATTTCATTTCTTTTGATGGCTGCATAGTATATTATATATATATATATATATATATATTTTAAGATTTTATTTATTTATTTGACAGAGATCACAAGTAGGAAGAGAGGCATGCAGAGAGAGAGGAAGAAACAGGCTCCCTGCTGAGGAGAGAGCCTGACGTGGGGCTCGATCCCAGGACCCTGGAATCATGACCTGAGCCGAAGGCAGAGGCCTTAACTCACTGAGCTACCCAGGTGCCGTATATTATTATATATTTAAAGTTGCTAAAGCTTAAGAGTTCTTAGCACAAGAAAAAAATGTGTATGTTTGGTGATGGATGTTAACTAGTCTTAGGGTGATCATTTCACAACAGATAAAAATATGGAATTTTTATGTTGTACGCCTGAAACTAACATGTGTCCATTATATGTCAGTTTCTTTAAAAAGTAATTGATATTTTATTTTTTTTAAAATTATTTATTTATTAGACAGAGATCACAAGTAGGCAGAGAGGCAGGCAGAGAGAGAGAGACAGGGAAGCAGGCTTCCTGCTGAGCAGAAAGCCCAATGCGGGGCTTGAACCCACAACCCTGGGATCATGACCTGAGCTAACGACAGAGGCCTTAACCCACTGAACCAGCCAGGCACCCCAAAAGTAATTTATATTTTAAAGAGAAAGACTAGGGCACCTGTGGCTCAGTCAGTTAAGCGTCTGCCTTCGGTTGAGGTCTTGATTTCAGGGTCTTGGAATGAACCCTGGCATCAGGCTCCCAGCTCAGCAGAGAGCCGGCTTCTCCCTATGCCCCTCCTCCCACTTGTTCTCTCCATCTCTCTCTCTCAAATAAATAAAATCTTAAAAAAAAAAAAAAGTAAAGAGAAAGACCAAAACAAAGTCTGGAAGGATGTGAATCACTGTGTTAAATAGTGAAGAAAAATCAACATTAACAGTGCTTAACTGCAGAGCATTAGAGAGTGGGTGATTTTTTTTTTCTCTCTTACATAAGTATTTCTTGTTTGGTTGAAAGTTTGACAGTGAACATTTGTTACTTTTAAAATTAAGAAGAAAAAGCTGTTTCTATTTTGAGAAGAGCCTCTTTGAAATGTATAATTAAAAGAAATAAAATGCCTGTAGAGTTAGGCAACAGGAGAGAATGGTCTTGGTGAGGGGCCCCCTTTCCCATAATCTTAGGAAGTGAGCAGACCCCCTGATGTCCCTGTGTGTGTTCCCCTGCAGTAATACGGCCTCTTATTCTTTCTCTGATCTTATTTTTCTATGTAAGATGTGCTATCAGTGCAATCATTTTTTCTTTCTGGTTTGATTTTCAGGAAGATTTCGACGTCGATCACTTTGGGTCTGACTGTAGGAAGCGTGTCCAGCTGGAGGAACTAAGAGGAGATCTGGAACTCTACTATAAACTTCTTAAAATAGCCATGGTCGAGCTCATCAACAAGGATTATGCAGATTTTGTCAACCTTTCCACAAACTTGGTAAACCTGAAATTCACAAGTCCTACACACACACACACACACACACACACACACACACTTTCTCTCTCCTTCATATTTATTAAAAGGGCAGAGTTTTTAGAAGCCTTTCAGTTGATTACCCCACCAACCCCACCAGAAACTTGAAGAAATTACCAATTTCATTAATAAAAGAACTAAACTTTTTGGAATACATTTTTTTGTTTGTTTTAGTTTTTATTCATTTAAGGTTGCTCTAGTTTGATTATGTTTCAAATTCATTAGTCAACAGTGAAAAGTAAAGGATAAAATACCCAAGGGGTTGTTTTATCAGTTGCTAAGTGATTACCCTGAAGTCTTCCTTGATTTAGACTAATTTGTAGGAGCAAATGTCCACCACTCTTACAATGTTTAATTTACTCCCAGGTATATCTGTTAGCCAGAGCTAGGTTGAGGGAACATTGGCCAATATTGATATTTAAAAAGTTTGGTTTTATAAAAATATAAGAATGATTTGCAGTGAGCTTATCAATTGTTTGTAAAAGCCATTTAGAAATGTTGAATTTTGTTACTTGGCAGAAAAGTCTCCTTGTTGATGCTTCATTTTGTTTTAAATCTGTTTGTCCAGAGAAGCACAGAAAGTTGCAGCTCCGTGGGAATTTCAAGAAGCATTAAAATTAATTATGCGGGCGCCTGGGTGGCTCAGTGTGTTAAGCCGCTGCCTTCGGCTCAGGTCATGATCTCAGGGTCCTGGGATCGAGGCCCGCATCGGGCTCTCTGCTCAGCAGGGAGCCTGCTTCCCTCTCTCTCTCTCTCTGCCTGCCTCTCCATCTACTTGTGATTTCTCTCTGTCAAATAAATAAATAAAATCTTAAAAAAAATAAAATTAATTATGCACATTTGCTTTTGGGAAATATACCACTAAGATAAATATCCCAATAGGATTAAAAACCTAGAAAATTTTACTTCTGTTTAATTTCTATTTTTCTCAAGGCTTATAATAATGTTTAAGAGAGACGTAGCCCGTCAGACTTTCACATCAGCTGGCTGAGTATCATCAATTACAGACAGAGAACTGTTCACCTTCTGTGAAAATTTTTCACATTCATTTAAAATGTCATCTAAAGGCAAATTGTTCTTAAGGAAACTTTCGTTTCTCATGACTTCCCTTATTTTTATAGTTTTATGTATTTCAACAGATTTTTTTTCATATTCTATGAACAACATTAATGGCCAAATAACACTTCTGTTGTTTAGCTAGTTATGTAGCAAAATACGGTTGTGCCAAAAAAATAACTTAAATCTGGTACTGCTTTGATCGTTAAATAGATACGTCACTATTACTCCTTATCGTGATGTGTTTGTGCCAACCTGGTTTTGCCTTTAGGTTGGCATGGACAAAGCCCTCAATCAACTTTCTGTGCCTTTGGGACAGTTACGAGAAGTTCTGGTAAGTCCCCAATTAATGAAAGCAGTCTGCTGTGACGCCTGTTGTCCTCGTCGGCTTTTCTCTAAGAATTCTTTTCATCTGTTAGTTTGGTGGTACTGGTGGTTGTATTTTAACGGTTCATGATTATAATATTCACCTTCAGAAGAGTTGTAAATGATTTTGTTTTTGCATATGCTAAAAACCTAAAAAAACATGTTCGATTTGAAGAAGACATATTCTCAGAGTAGACAACCTTAAAATGTCAGGGGAGAGGAAGCATATTTCCAAATTCAACTTATTAATGCCACTTTGGTCATATGTAAGTGGTTTCTAACTTACGAATGACTTGTATTTTAACAGTTTGTAATCTTGTAAATATCCCCCCCACCCCACGTAATCTACGTGTGGTTAGGTTCCTGGGCTGATCTACAAAAACTGTGTAATCCCTATAATGGAACTGAAGGATAATATAAATAAAATGTAATACTTAATAAATGTTACATTTGCATGTTCTCTCAGAAAAATCTCTGTTGTGGGAATGGGACTCCCCACCTCTAAGCCATTGGGAATAGGAACTCCACCTGGGTGAACAGTGGAGGGGCAGTTGTGGCATCACTTCTAACAGAAAACTGTGCTGCCCTGTCTCCCCCCCCGCCCCCCCCGTCTGTGTCTGGTGCCCTGACTTACGGCCTCTGTCCGTTCTGATGCCCTGTCGTAAACTTGTCATAAACGACACCATCCTTCCTTGTGTGTCTCCTCTAGCTTGAGTGGCCTCGTGCGTCCCTCCCCTAAGACAGTGCCTGCATCCTAGAGAGAATATAAGGAGAACATAATTTAAGGGAAGACACAGTACATGGTTAGAACCAAGAAAAATGGGGAGTAATGGAAATATCAGTGCTGAGAAGCCTAGGGGAGGGGCAGGCAGGAAAGAGTTCGTGAAACAGGTAAAAATCTTGAGTTGTGCCTTGAGGTAGACAATACTTTCCATGGTTTATGTCTCATTTGAATTTTACAAAATCTTGTTAAAGGTACTTTTCCTTGGAATGGAAGGGATTTTCGTGGTCCGCTGTTGGATTCCACACCAGCCGCTGTGGGGCTCTCCCACTGCCTCCTTGGTGTGCCTCTTCCTCCCGGGGCCTCATAGTGGTGTTGTTTCCCAAGCCTAGCCTTCCTTTGGCCTCCCACTCTTCTCTCGAACCCCCTCCCTGGAGGCAGATTTGCTCTACTTACCCAGGCTCCCGTCCCGCCTCACCCCCTGCCATCACCGTATCCCCTCCCTTTTCCGTGGCCTGTTTTTATGGCCACTTTGGTCCTGCTCAGCCACAGGCCTGACCTGCCTTTCTGGTCCCAACTCTGAAGCTGTTCTATGAGATTCTCAGACCACTGAGGGATACGACTATATCTGTCTTCATTGTATCCCTGTGGGCTGCCACAATACTGACGTCCAGGAGGTGTTTCATAATGTTGATGGAGTGAATTAATTCACCTTCCTGTGGAATTTTTGTGATATGCCTACTTCATTCTAGTTGTTTCTGTTAACCTTTGTTTTGGCCCTAATTCCTAATTATCTCTTTATTCATTAGTTTCTGGACACGTTTCTCTACCTCTGTGCTCTGCCTTTTTCTGGTCTTCTGTTCTTCATTCTTGATTCCTGGTATTTCCATACCCGCATTTCATCATCATGCATCAGTGCTTTGACATTCTCTCGTTCTCCAAAATATGCAGAACCTAAAGACCTCATCTCAGTGAAGTTGGCCCTCCATTCCTATTTCTGCTTCTCTCCAGAAGGAAGCCTGCAGTGCACATGGCTGTGTGCCTGTCTGACCCTGCCCCTGAGCGTGTCTGCACTTACATCTGCTCCCCATCCCCTCCCCACCTCGGCAGCTGTGTACACATGGCTTTCAGAGTCCGATTCGAGCCCCGTCGCATTTCCAGACTCTCCTGTACTTTGCTGCGTATTATCTGTTCTCCATTCTAAGCCCCCTCATCCCCATAACTTTTACTGTATATGTGTCATTCTTCTTCTGGCCATGCGACCCTGCCTTCGTGTCATTATGCCCCCAGATCATGAGTCCCCTCAACAGTAACTGTGTTTGGTATATCATGTTTTGTTTTGTTTTGTTTTGTTTGTCAATATCTGCATAGTACTGGTGCACAGGTATTAAGTTCTGTGGAATTGAATGAGATGTAGGAACTTGATAATGTGACAAAACAATGTCTGTAATACGTTTTCTTTATAAAGAGTCTCAGGTCATCTGTCAGTGAAGGAATTCGGGCAGTAGATGAACGAATGTGTAAACATGAGGACATAAGGAAGAAAAAGGTACCCTCCAGTAGATTTCTTATGCTGCATGCCAGTTGAAGCCCTCTCCTCTTGTCTCCGCGAAATTGTCAGCACTATTCAGCTTTTTTTCAAAGCTCTCACGCATGTGCATTTTATGCATTATGTCACGTCATCTACCTGAAATAAGAAGACAGAATTTCAGAGGTACCCACACGATCTCAAGATCACCCACTTTTTCCAGAACAAGAAACAGTGATAACTGTTGTCGGTGCAGCGCTTGACAGTTAACGACTGTATAAATTGTCAGCGGCCCTGTAAAGAAAATAGGCCTATATTAGAGACTAGGGGAGAAGTGGGCTTTCCAAAGCAAACTCAGGATTCTACCGTAGGTTTGTTGTTATTTTCTGATCCTGTGTCCTTTATGTTCTGGTGTTCACTTTAATTTTTTCGATTCCCAGTAGTTAGCATGCGGTGTTGGCTTAGTTTCAGGTGTGTGAGACAGGCAACGGCTCTGTACATCTGAGGGCTCACCCTGGGAGTGTGCCCCTTAGTGCTATCTCCAGTTTCAAGTGTCCCCGATGTCATTCATGATCATAACGATGTAGGGGCACAGTGGGCATTGGGAGTCTGGGCTTCTGACTCTCGCCTGCTGCTCTGTACAATGTTTTCTATGTGTATTATTAGCATATTTGTTAAAATCTCAGTGGGGAGAAGCCTGTTTGAGGGACCTTCTGTTTAATTCCCCTCTGGATCTCCTCACAGCTTTTGTCCAAAGAATGCTTGTCGTGCGCTTCCAGACAAAACAGTAAGCTTTGTGAGAGCAGGGTGTATTTCTTGCTTTATTTTCTCGTGTCCCCCCGCCGACCCCCCCGTCGGAATGAATGTCGAGCTCCCAGGGGTGTTCAGTAACTATTTATTGAATGGATGACTTTGTATTTTTTTGTTCTTTAAGGATGAGAGTTTTCATAATGTCCCTCAACCTCTTTGATAATATTTGTAGTGTAAAAGGTCTTTAATGATTTGTTGCTTGGGCATATAGGTATATGCACATGTAAACTGAGAGGGTCAGTACAATCGGAAGCCAAAGTTAAAACATGAATAAAGGGCCATAAGAAAACAAATGGAGGGGTGCCTCGTGGCTCAGTTGGTTAAACGTCCGACTCTTGATTTTGGCTCAGGTCATGATCTCAGGATCATGAGATTGAGCCCCGCATTGAGCTCTGTGCTCAGCAGGATGTCTGCTCAAGATTCTCTCTCTCCCTCTGCCCCTCCCCTGCACGCGCACATGCAGTCTCTCTCTCTCTCAAATAAATAAATCTTTTTAAAAAAATAGGAAAGAAATGCCCATAGAAAGATTCAGGATGGGGAAAAGAAGAAATAAGAGTATAGAATATGAGAAAGCAAAGTCTAGGGTTTTTTTTTTTTTCTTCTCTATAAACTTGCAATAGAATATGGAAGTATGCTTATTCTAGAACTAAGATTTGCATTCTTGAGAATTCTGTGTTTTATAGAAATATTCAAAATATAGCATGCCCTATATATTTGAAGTTAACTTTTGGTCTTATATTTTCCTGCATTTAGCATGGGAAGTAAAGATGATTAAGAGTAAAGATGGTGACGTTTTTTGTTTGCTTAATTTTTATTTTTATAGATGTGTGTGTTGAGGCTTATACAAGTTATTTGATCAGTTGAAAAGATTGAAAAAATCTTAAATTCACAAAGTTCTAAAGAAACCTCTGCACTAGAAGCAAGCAGGTAAGCATTTTTTTTTTTTAACTAAGTAGCACATAAATTAATACTTCACATCCAGTCTAATTAGGCGGGGACGGCTTAGTTAGAATTCATTTCTGAACAAGAAGAAAATCCAGGTTTGTGGCTAGAATGTAGCTCCAGGAGAGTGGAGAGCATGAAATGGTGAAATCTATAACACGTTCCTATAAACCCTTTGGTTATAGACCACAGTTCCAACACGTCATTATGCTTGCAGTGGAAAAGTATATTTGGAATCACCTTCCCTGAGGACTAGCAAAGTCCTGTTGATCTTTAAGGCATTCCTACCATTCATCTTGGTTTTTCTCCATCTCATTTTTTTCCCTAGACATGCCCAGAGTATTACCATTGATGTATTTTGCACCAGCATTATATTATTATGAAACAGTATAGGACATATCCAGTTGAAATTTACAAACAGGAAAGAAAAAACTTATGAAATAGGAAAAAGATGATGGCTCTCTTTGTTATACTGTGATTGTCTTGTTCCCTTCCTGGTGTGAATTTTCAATCAGCCAGGGTAGATGAGTGACTCAGAAAATGAGTAGTTAGGTCCTGTCAGCACCGTGAGACGCACAGTGGTGCAGTGGGAGTAGCCGGGGCTGGTCCTGCACATACCAGCTGGGCTGCCTGCGTCAAGGTCGCCTGGTACCCTGAGTGCTCTGTTGTGTGAGGCTAACAGTCCCTCCCCCTGCAGGCAGAGTTAGGTTTCTAAATTTTAGGAATTAAGGTTTTAGATTTGGAAGGAACTTGAGAGACCATATGCTCCACATGTCTCATGATGGAGATTAAGAACGGACACATCCCAAAGGAAGCGATTCTCTAGTCCTAGGTCTCTGCCCCCTTTCACATCAAGGCATTCAACTAAGTGGTCAGCCTCCACTGTGCTTGTGTCTCTAGCCCGTTGCACTCGTGCTTCTGCCCCATTCGTCCACACTTAGCAGACAGTCTGTACGCGGCCCTTCTGCAGCCCGTGTGTCTCCAGCGGCTCTGCTTCGCTGCGGCCCTTGGCAGCGCCTGCAGCCCCTCCAGCCATGTCCACGTTCGGCCCCTGGGGAGCTGGCCCTCCAGTGTTCTTCCCGTCTTTGCTGTTGCTGCTGTGCTCCTCGGATAGAAACACCTCAGTGAGCTCTGTGTCTACAATCCTGTCCCTTTGCAACACTGTCCTTGATAAACAGACATTGTGCGCTTTCTTGCTCAGAATTACCTTGGAGGACTTTTTTCTCCAGAAGAGCAGCTCTGAGCTCTAGAGTCAGGAAAGCCAGAGCAGCGTCAGCGCACGGTAAATCCATCATGCTCTGCCAGGCCCAGAAATGCCGAGATAAGGATAAATAGGAAATGCGCATGGGATCAGTCAGTAGAGGTTGGGATTAGGCTTCGGCGCTGTTCATGCCAAGCGCTTGCCTTCCCTCCACACCAGTTCTGATGCTCTGGGACGGGGCACACCGTGGCAGGTCTCCAGAGATTTTGGGTTTCCTTACAGTGTGTTTCCTCACTACCTGACTGCCCATCCTCAGATGTGGGATGCCTCATAGAGCCCAGCAGGGGCTTTGGGGCCTTTGTTGTGTTTTTTTTTTTTTCTTTCAGTGTTCGGCTTCCTTTTGAATGGGGTTGACGCTTTCTAATGTGGGGGGCAAGAGGGAAGTGTATCCAGTCCACTTGATGGCAGATGCACTGTGAGTGATTTCTCACCAGCTCCCGGAGCACCGAGCTTGCTCTTTCTGCCGTTGGGTAAATGTAAACTTGGAGTCCGCTGCTCTGAGCAATTTCCCAGGTTGCTGCTAGGCGGTCAGTTTTAGCTGATTGAGGAGACAGCAGTAGTTGGTACTGGGGAGGTACTTGGGAGGGAGAACGAGGCAGGCGGAGAAGAAGAGGGGGATTCGGGTATGAACGGTAGGACAGGGCAAGAGAGAGGAGGGGGTTAGAGAATGGGAGAAGAAGGGAGAAGAAGGGCACGAATGGGAGAGCCCGAGGAACGTGGTGGAAACATGCAGTTGTACCCACACTGACCTAAAATAGCTCCATCCCCTTGCCTGGGCCCTGTGGCCCGGGCCAGGCTGCGTCGGTGGCTTCTACGACCTCCCCGCTCCTCACCCCTCGCACCTGGGGCCTGCTGCACAGACAGTTTGTCCTGAAAATTGATGGCGTGCAGGTGCAGGTGCCTGAGCGCTGTGAGGCATGGGGGGCGGTGGGGGTGGCAGGTTTTAACTTTGGGAATTACACTTCTCTAATTGTCTCTACTAGCCCTCTCTGGACTAGACAGATTTTGGAGAGAATTGCCACAGAATTTAACCAGTTACAGTTTCATGCTGTTCAGAGCAAAGGCATGCCTCTTCTGGACAAAGTAAGACCAGTAAGTGTAGGTTTCGATTTTCAATTTGCTGTTTGCGAATTTCCTGGATGATTTTGGTTTGACCTAGCATTGCCCCTGATAATTGCTACTCTACAGGATTTTGAAACTAGCTTTGAATTTTTTTTTTTCAGTGTCTCCTGCTTGGGACCCTGCTTCCATTATGTCACACTAGATAGATTTTGTGTAAAGACACAAGCGTAGTCTCCAAACTATGCAAGTAAAATTAATTCTGAATTTCATGTAACTTGACACATCATATGATGTAGTCAGAGTTCATTTATCCAAAGCCCTTGACTGGGTTTAAATGCACGTTTGTCAGATTTACTCCGTAGCTTAAGAGGCAAATAACTTTTTGTCGTTCAGTAATTGTCTAAACTTCACTTTGATGAAGCCGACTTACTTTCAAAGAAATCATAGGGAGGGGGCGCCTCAGTGGCTCAGTCAGTTAAGCCACTGCCTCTGGCTTAGGTCATGATCCCAGGGTCCAGGGATCGAGTCCCACCTTGGGCTCCTTGCTTGGCAGGAAGCCTGCTTCTCTTTCTGCCTGTGCCTCCTTGTGTGCTTGTGCTCTCTCTCGACAAATAAATAAATAAAAACCTTTAAAAAAAAAAGAAAGAAAGCAATCATGGGGAGAAGAGATTCATTGTTATTCTCTAGGAAATGTTGGGATTTTAATCTTACATATATTCTGGTAGAATTAGAGGCTCGCTTTATATATATAACACATATGTATATAAATTATACACATATATTTGAGCTTTTAGAAACTGTTGTGCCTGGACCTTCTTTCCTGGTCTCTCTGTTCTTGCAGCGTATAGCCCACATTACGGCCATGCTGCAGCAGTCCCTGGGAGGCCTGCTGCTAGAAGGGCTTCAGACTTCCAATGTGGACATCATACGGCACTGCCTCCAGACTTACGCTACAATTGACAAGACACGGGATGCAGAGGCGTTAGTTGGTCAAGTACTGGTGAAACCGTACATGGATGAGGTTTGTGCCCCCATGCACCTCATTCCACAAACACAGAGCATCTAATCTGGCTTCGTTTCTTGACTGGGTGCGAGAGAGCTCAGGGCTCTTCCTTGAAGATGCTCTTAGTTCCTGCTCTTCTGGTTGTAAGAAAAGGTTGGTCCCGCTTGGTGCCCATCAGCATGGCAGGAATCAGGCATGCGCTCTGGTCTCTTCCAGTGATGCCATAACTCAGGGATCATCTTAATTTAGTAGGGGTGAGGGACTTGCCTAGGAAGAAGGTACGGATCAGAACATTTTCAGGTCAATTTCGATTTCCATAAGTTATACGTTAATGAAGTTGCCGAAAAGCGTGACCCCACCAAGGCGCCCGTGCCCACTGGAGGAGCTGGAAGACAGCTCTGTGCGCAGGGAAAGTCTGTGAGGGGAGGCGTCTTCGCAGAATTGATGTGGCCTAAGTCTTGAAGACCATGGGGGAGTTTGCCAGGCTAGGAAGGTGGGAGGGAGGGAATATTCAAAGATAAAGGGCTTTTAAGGGCGAGTTAGCGGGGTAGTACCTTAAGTCCGGAACTTGGTTACCCAGTGTTCTTGACCTATAAGGATACAGTTAAATACAGGGAGTCAGTGTATCCTGCCTCTGAGCGGCCGGAGTATGGGCTGCACCATGTGAGGCCGCCAGCAATCAGCAGCTTCCAACTTAGAGAGCGTCGGTTTCATCTAGTTCAGGCTGACAGAAGTCATGAAGCCAGTCTCAGCGTTTGAGGGCTTTCTTCCAGTCACCTGCCAGTGCGAGTGTTCTTTCTGTCCGGTAAGTATAAAGCTACCCACCATGACTTCAGGATGAAAGGCTTCCAGTTTTAAAACGAGACAGTATCCCAGTGATAGAAGTGAAATTGAAGGATTAATTTCAGTAATCTTCTCAGCTTCATTAAGACTACTAAAAGTAAATGATCTGTCAGTTCTTTGTATGTATCCTATTATAGTTCATAGCTCTCTCTGTGGGGGTGAAAAAGATCACATTATTCTTTGTCACTAAATGAAAATATTTTAGTTATTTAATTTATGCCCTTTTCATTGAACTGAATCTAATATGCTAAATTAGGGAAGTACTTTACGTTTCCGTGTCGTTAAATGAACTGTGGCCACGTTTGTATTTTAAGTTTGTATGCTTGTCATACACGGTGAATACCTTGTCATACAAGGCGAATACCTCCTGCAACTCAGCCTCACCAAAAAAAATAAAATACTAAAGCAAAATAAGATGTGTTTTCTTCCATCACTTTTCATCTCAGCCCTTTCCCTGTTCTGGAGACGGTAGAGGATAAGGCCAGGGTGAAGATGGTACAGAGCTGTTGTCTGCAGATACAGTATTTCGCTTTTAAGCTCAGAAGGGAAGCAGATGAGTGTGTGTGATGTTTTAGCTTCAGGCCAGTCTCTTTCCCTCAGCCTCTGTGTCCCCCAGGGTTGGAGCAGTATTCCCAAATCCCGGGACCTAGATTTTCATGCCGTTGCTACTTACCTCCTGTTTAGAAAGCATACTGAGTGGGGAGGAGGAAGGACGAAGTGCATTTTTAAGGTTTACTCGATTCTTTTCTCTGTAGTGTATAGTTCATACTTCTCTTTTAGGTGCTTTAAAAACAAACAAAAACACAAACAAACAAGCAAACAAACAAATAAATAAATAAAAATAAAACGCTCTTCCTTCTGCTAGGTGATTGTAGAGCAGATCGTTGAGTCTCATCCGACGGCCTGAAGATCATGTATGCTAATAAGCTCCTGGAGTTCGTTCCTCACCACTGCCGCCTTCTTCGAGAGGTCACAGGAGGAGCTATCTCAAGGTGACGTAAACTGCTGTGTATGCACCTGAGCTCAGTTTAGTGACCACCTGTCACCTCCACATGTGCCGCTGATCCCTGGCTGTCCTGTCTGACCCGGGAACGTGTGCTCTTCCCTATTTGTTACCAGTGCTGTGAGGCAGGTGTCGCTTGCCTGGGTTTACAGGGAAGGGAATGAAGAGTGGGGACGAATCTCAACGGTGACATTTGTGTGACTCCAGAGCCTCTGCTTTTCTCTTGTCTATACTTTCTCCTTAACCAGGTTCAAAATCAAAATTGGTTTCCTTCCATTATTGTGATGTCATCATCGGTCTAGAAATACCAATTCATTTTAATTCAACACGTTTTATACTGATGGCAATTAAAGTCATGTTCGGTTTTTCCCTCCCTCTCTTATTTCATTTCCATGGCTTTCCAGTTCTGTTTCATGAATATCCCATTACCTTCCACCATCTCCGTCATCCCAGTCCAGACCTTTGTCGCCTTTTGTTCGAGGGTAGCGGGCTCTCCCCACCTGGTCTCCCAGCTCCACCTGTCCCTCTTCATTGCAGCCCTCAGCTGTCCCACCTGCCCAGAGCTCTGCAGCCTTCCTGAGTCGCTCGTGGCTTCTCATCGCCCACAGAGGAGCATCCAGTCTTCCTGGCGTAACCTGTGACCGTTGGTGCTTGAGTCCTAGTGGTTCTCCGCTGTAGAACTTTCTACTGTGGAACTTTCCCCCATACCACTATGGTTCCTGGCCAGACAGGAGCAGCTTGACCTTCCCTAACACACCTGGTACAGAAGATCCCTGACTTCACCTTGGTTCAGTTTATGGTTTTTTGACTTTTTATAATAGTGCAGAAGTGATATGCATTTAGTTTGGATCTTTTCCCAGGCTGGCGATCTACAGTAGGGTCCTCTTTTGTAATGCTGGGCAGGGGCAGCGAGCACAGCCCCCAGGCAAACCACGTGATCACGAGGGTCAGCAACCAACACACTTGAACCGTCCTGTTCTGGCTTTCAGTGCAGTGTTTAGTAAGTTACATGAGATACCAGACACTTTATTGTGAAATAGGCTTTGTGTTAGAGGATTTTGCCCAACTGTGCAATACTGTAAGTGTTCTCAACACATTTAAGTTTGGCGGGGCTAAGCTCTGATGTTCAGTCGCTTAGGTGTTTTCCATGCATTTTCAACTAAAGAGATTTCCAGCTGAACAATGGGTTTATTAGAAGCCGAGGCCGTCATAAGCCGAGGAACATCTGTCTATACTGTGCGCCTCTGTGTTTTCCTTCATTGCTTCCTGTCTCATATGCCTTTGTCTTTCTGTTGATCTGTCACTCCACATGAAGCTCCAGTCAAATACAACTTCTTTTTTTTTTAGGTTATTTATTTATTTACTTATTAGAGAAAGCATAAGCAGAGGGGGAGGCAAAGAGTGAAGCAGGCTCCCCACTGAGCAGGTAGCCCGATGTGGGACTCAATCCCAGGACCCTGAGATCATGACCTGAGCCACCCAAGCGCCCCCAGGCTATGGTTATTTCAAGAAAAAGTCCTATTTGTGAATTCTTCATCTAGTGAAGATGAATTAAAATCAGAAAGTCAACTCTGCCACCTTTAAAAACCCAGGAACAGAAAAAAATTCCACGAGCAGGTATAACCCTATCCACAATAAATCACTTTCAATCCAGTCCTGAAAACTAATACAGAGTAGGAAGAAAGCATTACAGAAAAATTTTGTTTTCATTAATCAAGCTGGAAAATAACGGGCCTTACACGAATGCCCTTTAGGAAGACAGTTCTTATAGTTTTATGTTGATGGAAACTAACATTACATTCGAAATGCATGTTAAAACCATGACTGTAGACTAACTACCACTTCCAGTCGTCAGAAGATGAAAAATGGTCAAGAGTCACCCAAACTGAATCCTGGTTCCTCCTGGAAAATGTGTTCCTAAATATTTTCCCCCTGAACTACTGTGCTCTTTCTGTATCTTACACAGCAGACACTGCGATGCACAAACACATCCAGAAGGCCTTTGAGTGTGGGGAGCCATGCACTTGTGGATGGCAGTCACGTAGGTGACTAGGCCCAGGATAATGGGACTGTGAATGTTTAACCCAAGGAAAATGGGTGCGCTCGTGGACGACGCACGTTCAATGCCTGGAGTCACAAGGAGGGTATATGATTAACTTGTAGTTTTGGGAAAGGCACAAGATCTGTAGAACAATAGAAACCTATGGAGTCACGTAGGTGCTCACGAGCATCTCACATGCTCATGGATAAGGTGACTAGTAGTCCTCCTGATTGGTGTTTTAGGTGAATCGCGTGATATGGTGATTGGGCATTTGTAACTACTGATACTATAATAAGGGGCTTAATTTGAGGAGCGGGGTTCCCGGATCAAGATATGTAGAAGACTGACAATAAAGAAGTTTGCCACTCAACCTCGTCTGCGGGTCGTTCTTGCGGGTCGAGAGCGACATCTGGTGCCGAAACCCGGGAACCCGACTCTGGACGTGGACCGAGGATTGGGGTAAGAGCAACGAGAAAGTTCACCCTAAAGGGCCCTAGGGTGACGAGCTAAAGTGCGCGCCTATTTCCTGTCTTTAGACGGGGGTGAAGTCTCTGGGGACTATTGTTAGTGGGCAATTTTTTAAGGTTCCTCAGAGGTGTAAGGGTTTCCAAAGATGGGAAACGAACTTGCCCGCTATAAAATGGAAGGTCCATTGAGAGACCTTTTGAAAGCCCATGGCACTCCATTAAAGACTAAAACTGCTCGCGCCTTCTTAAAAGAGGCCGGCGAAATTGCCCCTTGGTTCATAGAGGAAGGGCTTTTGAATATGCCGCAATGGGAACATCTGGGGGAGGATTTGCGGCGAAGTACAACAGTTACTCCAGAGACGCTGGCGGTGTGGTCCCTTGTTAAGGTCTGCCTGCAATCGTCTCGGGAGCGGCTGAAGCAAGTGGTGCAGCAAGGAGAACAAGTTCTAGAAAAATTAAAAGAGGAATCCTCGAAGGGCTCTTCGAAAGCTAGTTCTACAAAAGCTTCGGGGCCAGAAACCAGCTCTAGCAGTTCTACGGATTCTTCTGATAGTTCATCTACTTCAGTAAAATCAGTTAGAAAGTCAAGAAAGAAAAGGGTTTCGCGGCCTCCTGGCGCGAAACGGTTTGAGGATGCTTCCGTGCCAGGGGCAGCTAAGTGCCCCACAGCTCCGCCATGTGAATGGCCGCCACCTTATCAGCCTCATTGTGCGAAGGTGTGCCATTGTTCAGATTGTGTGGCCGCTAATTGGAGAGAAGTTATGGGACCTGATAAAGGAGTTTTTCCGGTTTTGGAGGATCAGCAAGGGCAGCGATACCATCGGCCTTTAGATTTCAAGCTTGTGAAGCAGCTGAAAGAGGCAGTTAGTGCCTATGGACCTCAAGCTGCCTTTACGGTGGCTATTGTGGAGACGCTGGGTGCCTTGTTTTTGGTTCCTGAAGATTGGGCCAATTTAGCTAAGGCGGTTTTGAGCGGAGGGCAATATTTAGAATGGAAAGTTCAGAATCAAGATAATTGTCAGGATACTGCTCGTAGAAATGCTGCCGCTGGAAACCCTCAATGGGATATAGATATGTTGACAGGTACAGGACCATATTTAGGAGCAGCAGGTACAGGCTAACTATCCTCTCGCTGTGTTATCAGCAGATCGCTACTGCAGCCATAAGGGCATGGAAGACATTGAGAGGTGTGGGTGATCTACAGGGTCAGCTTTCTAAGGTTGTTCAAGGACCGAACGAACCTTATGCTGATTTTGTTGATAGACTTTTGCAAGTTGCAGGAAGGATGTTTGGAGATGTGGAAGTCAGCCATGCCCCTGGATCAAGCAATTAGCTTATGAAAATGCTAATAAGTGGTGCCGCGAAGCCATTAGGCCTTGGCGGTCCAAAGACGCTTTCCTTCCTATATTAAAGTTTGCAGGGATGTTACAGGCCCCGTGATACAAGGGCAGGTTATGGCTGCAGCTTTTGCGCAAGCTATGCGGGGAAAAAATCGAGGGAAACAAGGCACAAAATGTTTTCATTGTGGTCAAGATGGTCACATAAAAAGGGATTGCCCACAGCTTGGGAAAGGTGGTAAACCTTCCCTCTGTCCACGCTGCAAAAAAGGAAATCATTGGGCACATGAATGCCGTTCTGTAACTGATATTGATGGTAAGCCTTTAACATCCAACAAGTGGGGCGCCTCAAAAAACGGGAAACAGGGCCCAGCCTCCCGGGGCCCGAATCAAATGTACGGGGTGGCAATGTCGATTCCAGTCAAGCCACGATGGGCTTATCCACCATCCGATCATGGGAGTCAGAGCCCACAGAACCCAGACGAGCCACGGCAGGGGCCGCGGGACTTGACATCCGTGCCACCACCCGATTGGTCTTAACTCCTGAAATGGGGGTGCAGGCTGTACCCTCTGATTTGAGTGGGGGGTCCCCAAAAGGGACTGTTGGGCTCCTGTTAGGAAGGAGTTCCTCTACTTTACGAGGGCTGCAGATACACCCTGGTGTAATTGATCCTGATTTTCAAGGTGAAATAAAAATTCTAGTATCTTCCCCTAAGGGTATTAACATTATAAATCCTGGAGATCGGATTGCCCAGCTTTTGATTCTCCCTAGCCGTCATGAACAGTATGCCTCTTCAGATCGAGAGAGGAAAGGAGGTTTTGGCTCCACAGATTCTTCCTTGGCTTGTCTAACAATGGACATGAAAGAGAGACCCATGCTTAAATTAAAGATTAGAGGAAAAAATTTTTGGGGGCTTTTAGATACGGGGGCAGATAAAAGTATCCTTAACCTTTTTGATTGGCCTAAAACTTGGCCCCTTGTAAAAGCTAATCAGACGCTTCAAGGACTAGGCATAGCTACTAGTCCGGATATAAGTGCTGCATCACTAGATTGGGAAGATGAAGAAGGACATAGGGGTGTTTTTCAACCTTATGTTTGTGCAATTCCAGTCTCTCTGTGGGGGCGTGATGTATTAGAACAAATGAATATGCATCTAACTACTGCCAAATTATACAGTGAGACTTCTCAGGCTATTATGAAGAAAATGAGTTACAAACCGGGACAAGGCTTAGGGGCCAAAGAGCAGGGAAGCCCTGAACCACCCTCCATGGGGGGCCAGGGTTTTTTCTAGCGGCCACTGAGGCAATTCGTATACCATGGAAACAACAAGAGCCGCGTTGGGTACCTCAGTGGCCGCTGACAAAAGAAAAATTGCAAGCGGCAAAAGAATTAGTTATGGAACAATTAAAAGCAAGGCATATTCAAGAATCTACGTCACCATGGAATACTCCTATTTTTGTCATTAAAAAGAAATCTGGAAAGTGGCGTTTGCTACATGATCTACGTCAAATAAATGAGCAAATGCAGATAATGGGCCCTATCCAACTTGGTTTGCCAATAATTACTGCTCTGCCCAAACATTGGTCTTCTATTGTTATTGATATTCAAGATTGTTTTTTCTCAATTCCATTACATCCTGCAGATACAAAACGATTTGCATTTACCCTGCCAGCTATAAATCATAGTGAGCCTGATCAAAGATTTGAATGGAAAGTATTGCCCCAAGGGATGGCAAATAGCCCCACTTTATGTCAATTGTATGTTAGCAAAGCCTTAGAACCATTTCGAGAAAAATTTCCAGATCTTCTCTGTTACCACTATATGGATGATATCTTAATATGTGGTCCAAATAAAGATGCTCTCCCATTGGCTTTATCAGCCTTACAAGCACAATTGGCAACTTGGGGATTGTGTGTGTCCCCTGAAAAGATTCAGGCCGGTGATTTGCAAAATTATTTAGGGATGCAGCTTTCTAAAACTACTGTGAAACCTCAGTTAGCGCAGATTCGGCGAGATTGCTTGCATACTTTAAATGATTTTCAGAAACTTTTAGGAGATATCAACTGGATTCGTCCTTACATTAAAGTGACAACTGCTGAATTAAAACCTTTATTTGATATTTTACCAGGAGATACGGATTTAAATTCACCACGGAGTCTTACTCCTGCTGCTCTTAAGGCTTTGCAATTGGTTGAAAAGAGATTGACTTTGACTGTAGCAGATCGGTGTGATCCGCAAAAGCCTGTTCAAGCTATAGTCATTCCATCTCCTGGGTCTCCCACTGGAGTATTATGGCAGGGGGGTCCTTTATTTTGGGCATATTTACCACATAATTTGCCGCGAGTAATCACTCCTTATCCTGTAGCTGTAGCTATGGTAGCTGCTAAAGTTCTTAAGGCTGGAATACAGATTCTTGGTAGAACACCAGACACTTGTATAGTTCCTTATGATAAAAATCAAATTCAATTGTTGACTAATGAAAACGACCTATGGGCCGTTGTATTGACTGCTTATCCCATACCCTTTGATAATCATTATCCTTCTCATCCTTTAATTGGGTTTTTTAAAACAACAGCCTTTATTTGGCCCAAATTTTGCCATCTAGAACCTTTACCTGATGCTAAACTTATCTTTACAGATGGCAGTAAAACAGGAACTGGCGCCTATGTGGTAGATGATCATGTAGTGCCAGTTGTAGTGCCTTCAACGTCTGCACAGCGTACCGAACTTTTAATTATTATGTGCGTGTTGCAACGCTTTTTAGATCAGCCTATCAATATTATTTCTGATAGCATTTATGCTGTCGCAGCTACTAGGACTGTTGAAACTGCCATTATATCTACTAGTCAATCAGATATCTCCTCATTACTCCTAGACTTACAAGAGATAATATTGTCTCGCGGAGCTCCCTTTTATATTGGGCATCTGAGGGCACATTCTGATCTCCCTGGACCCTTGGTGAAAGGGAATCGCATAGCTGATGCTGCTGCACAGTTCCATATTTACTCTGTTTTAGAGGATGCTAAACAGTACCATAAAAAATGGCATGTGAATGCTCAGACATTAAAAATGCGCTTCAATATTTCCCGAGCTGATGCGCGAGACATAGTAAAATCTTGTAACAATTGTGTGACATATTTACCATCCTCATCTCATGGAGTAAATCCCAAAGGCCTGTTGCCTAACCATCTTTGGCAAATGGATGTAACACATATTCCTTCTTTTGGACAGCAAAAATATGTCCACTTGAGTGTGGACACCTGCTCGGGGGTTATTAGTGCCACCCCCTTGCGGGGGGAAAATGCTAAAAATGTCATATCCCATTGCCTGCGCAGTTTTGCTTGTTGGGGTGTACCTAAACAATTGAAAACGGATAATGCCCCTGCTTATACTTCTGTCAGTTTTGCTAACTTTTTAGCATGCTATAATATTCAACATGTTACCGGTATTCCTTATAATCCTCAAGGCCAAGGCGTTGTGGAACGCGCTCATCTAACCTTTAAAATCACTCTACAAAAAATACAAAAAGGGGGAATTGGAGAGGAGTATCGTACTCCCACTGACCTTACCAATTTGGTCACTTTTATTTTAAATTTTCTCACGGTTGATAAGCATGGTGTCTCGGCTGCGGAGCGCCATTGGGGCCCTCAGAGGACACAACAGATGATGGTGAAATGGAAAGACATTCTTACAGGGTTGTGGAAAGGCCCTGACCCGGTGCTTAGGTGGCACCGAGGTTCTCTTTGTGTTTTCCCGCAGGATGCCCCTGCCCCAATCTGGGTGCCAGAGCGCCTTACCAGGCTGGTTGCGGTGGAACCTGTGGAGGATGCTGCTATTGATGATGAAGATGCTGCTGACCGTGCTGAGGTCCCCCCAGCGGAGGAGGGGGAAGAGTCTGCTGCAGCTAGACCAAGATCGGATATCTTGGAGGCTGGAGATTCATCACCTTCCGTTTAGAATGTTTTGCCTTTTCTCATTTGTGTCTTTGATGTTAACCCCCGGGGAAGCGGTTCCCTATTGGGCCTATCTGCCTGATCCCCCAGTAGTTCAGCCAGTTACCTGGAATGATCCTTCGCCTAGAGTGTTTACTAATTTAGTTGATTTATTAGGGGGATTAGCAGATAAAGGGATAGGGGCTACTTTCTCTCGAGAATTTACATGGGAAGCTACATCTTCCATGCCTCCTGTTTGTTTTCAATTCTTTACTTATGATTTTCCTCAATATGGTTGTGTTTATACTCGTTGGTTTTATCGTTATCTTGTAACATATGCGGGCACTGATGGATATCGGCCCCCAGCAACTAATGCTCTTCCTTGGCAGCTGTTGGAAGTTTTCCCCTCACCAGCGTCATCAATTAATAATTCTGCTATCGGCATGCGACCGCCAGGACGGGTGCCCTGTTCGGAGATCATCGTCCGGAATCCCGATAACCCATTATGGACTGAATGTTATTTGCCAAAGCCTTTGGTCATTGCTCCAACGGGTATCGATTTTCCTATTACGGACTGGTCAAAAAATAACACACAGAAATCTTATCACTATCAATATATCCCAGGAAGCATTTTAACTACACAACAAGAGATGTTTCACCCGGACTTATGGAAGTTGGTTGCCGCTATGGGACCTATTAATAACGATAAAACTATTTCTGATCCAGGAACTCTTACTTTTCGTGCTTGTGTGCCTAAACCATTTTTATTAGTGATAGGGAGAGGGCAAGTGATTAAGGAAAACAATTTATATCGGCTTAGTTGTAATAATTGTAAACTTTCTAATTGTGTACCTGTTGATTCATATACTCCCCATATGCCTGTCCATGTATTTCTGGTTATGCAGCCTCCGTTTTTTCTGTTGCCTGTAGAAGTGGAAGGACCATGGTATGCAAATTATGGATATCAGTTTGCTTTAGAATTAGAAAATGCTCTGTCTAGAAAACGTAGATTTATTGGAATGTTAGTTGCAGGAATAGGTGCTTTAATTACTTTAATAGCTAGTGCTACTGTATCGTCTTTTGCTTTGGCACAGACAATTCATGCTGCTGATCACGTTAATGCCCTATCACAAAATGTTTCATTAGCTTTGCATATTCAACAAGATGTAGATCAAAAACTGCTTGCACGCCTTGATGGTTTAGAGGAAGCGGTGGAGTACTTAGGTACTCAACTTTCTGCTCTAAAAGCACAAATGTCTTTTATGTGTCATGGTGCCTACCAACATATTTGTGTAACCCCTTTATCAGCCGCTAATGTTTCATGGGATCGTGTGTATAACCATTTACGTGGAATTTGGCATGATACTAATGTTAGCCTGGATCTTTTACAGTTACAGCGAGAAATTACTACTATTGGACATGCACGATTGGATATTTCAAATCCAGCAAAAATGGCAGGTCGCTTCTTAGCCATCTTAAAAGATTCATTACAAGGATTCAATCCGGGAAATATTTTACATTACACATTTTGGATATTGCTAGGTATTCTAGGAATTATTTTTTGCCTTATGCTCCTTGGAGGAGGAGCGTTGGTGATGTGGTTGCAGTTTAAAAAGAAAACTTGTGCCCAGTTAGATGTTCTCCAAGCTAAAAGTAAAAAGAAAAAACAAATTAAGTCCATTACCTAAATTTGCATAAGTCTTGTCGCCCATGACATTAGTAATGTTAAGCACCCTGCATCCTGAGTGACTCTGGTCTTTTCTTTACTGGATATATGCATATATGAACACCTCACTACGGCATGGCCTTGTGGCCGGTGTCTCCCCAATATATGGCTCGAGGCTGGATCGGTAGCCAAAGACGGGTAAGACTGATCCCTCACCATAGCAACCTAAGACAGGGGCTCCTCGATCCGGGGGGGAGTACCCGATGACGGGTAAGCATGTGTGTTGAGGATTGGCAACCTAAGACAGGCACGATCCCTGCCATATATAAAAGAAAAGGGGGAGATGTGGGGAGCCATGCACTTGTGGATGGCAGTCACGTAGGTGACTAGGCCCAGGATAATGGGACTGTGAATGTTTAACCCAAGGAAAATGGGTGCGCTCGTGGACGACGCACGTTCAATGCCTGGAGTCACAAGGAGGGTATATGATTAACCTGTAGTTTTGGGAAGGGCACAAGATCTGTAGAACAATAGAAACCTATGGAGTCACGTAGGTGCTCACGAGCATCTCACATGCTCATGGATAAGGTGACTAGTAGTCCTCCTGATTGGTGTTTAGGTGAATCGCGTGATGTGGTGATTGGGCATTTGTAACTACTGATACTATAATAAGGGGCTTAATTTGAGGAGCGGGGTTCCCGGATCAAGATATGTAGAAGACTGACAATAAAGAAGTTTGCCACTCAACCTCGTCTGCGGGTCGTTCTTGCGGGTCGAGAGCGACATTTGAGGGCTGACAGCCTGCTGGAACAATGAGGAATTCACCCGGGTTTCTGCCTTTCTGCCGGGCCCAGAACGTTCTGGGTAACCCAGGTGACGTGTCATGAGAATACAAGTGTACCTCACACCATACGTATCATCTCCTCAGGGTAGACACCAAAATCCATGTTCGTATATGAAAATCCGAGATGCGTACAGAAATCAAGAGTGATTCTGTCATCTTGAAAGAAAAACACACCGTTGCGCTGCCACATGCCTCGTTTCTCCTCGAGTGACTGCAGGAAGTAGCGATTGCAGTCAGAAATCTCAGAAAAGAAAAATTAGAGTAAGGGCAACACCTGAAGTTTATTCCTGAAAATACTTGGAGAACGACTGTGACCAATAAACCAGGGCTTAGTTCATGAGACTATGTCAATGAGCTTATACCATCCCATGTCCTGGTCAAACCCTCATGTCTGGGAGATGGAGGGACGTCTTCATCTTCCAGAGCTACTATTAGGGAAAAAGGTGGAGACAATACTGACTGAGTCCCTACTTCAGCAGGAGAACCAAAAACACCTTGCCCCTCCATAATCCCAAATGAAAATAAACATCTCGGGGCGCCTGGGTGGGTTAAGCTTCTGCCTTTGGCTGGGATCGAGCCCCACGTCGGGCTCTTTGCTCAGCAGGGAGCCCACTTCCCTCCTTCTCTCTCTGCCTGCCTCTCTGCCTACTTGTGATCTCTGTCTGTCAAATAAATAAAATCTTTAAAAAAAGAAACATCTCATTTTACTAGTGTGCAGCAGTGACTATGCAGGAGAAATTATTATTATATTATTATTATTATTATTGTACTATATTGTTAACCTCTTGAATTCGGACACCTAAAATTTTTAATAAAATATGAAGGCCTTTTTTTTTAAGATTTTATTTATTTGAAAGACAGAGATCACAAGTAGGCAGAGAGGCAGGCAGAGAGAGGGGGAAGCAGGCTCCCCACTGAACAGAGAATCCGATGCGGGGCTTGATCCCAGGACCCTGGGATCATGACCTGGGCTGAAGGCAAGAGGCTTTAGCCCACTGAGCCACCCAGGCGCCCCATGAAGGCTTTTTTTTTTTTTAAAGATTTTACCTATTTATTTGACAGAGAGATCACAAGTAGGCAGAGAGGCAGGCAGAGAGAGAGAGAGAGGAGGAAGCAGGCTCCCCCCTGCATCAGGCTCCAAGCTCCACAGGGAGTCTGCTTCTCCCTCTGACCTTCTCCTCGCTCATGCTCTCTCTCATTGTCTCTTTCTCAAATAAATAAAATCTTTTAAAAAATAAAAATAAAGTAAAATGATAAAGTTTTCAGAAGAAAACACAAAGGTAAATGTTAGTGGTCTTGAATCTAACAACGGCTCCTCAGCCAAACACCCAAGTACAAGCAACTTAAAAAAAATAATAAACAAATAAATGGGACTCAACCAAAATATCCCAGTTTTGTGCTTCCAAGGACCCCATTGACAAAGTCAAAAGACAAGCCACTAAATGGGAGAAAATACTTGCAGGTCATATATAAGGAACATGCATTCAGACTGTGTGAAGAATTCTTACAACTCAAATAAAAAGACAACCAAGTTAAGAAATGAGCAAAGAGGGGCGCCTGGGTGGCTCAGCGGGTTAAGCTGCTGCCTTCGGCTCAGGTCATGAACTCGGAGTCCTGGGATTGAGCCCCGTATCAGGCTCTCTGCTCAGCAGGGAGCCTGCTTCTTCCTCTCTCTCTGCCTGCCTCTGCCTGCTTGTGATCTCTCTCAATAAATCTCTCTCAAATTAATAAATAAAATCTTTAAAAAAAATGTGCAAAGAACTTGAATATACATTTCTCCAATATCCAAATGTATACATTAATATATAAATGTGTATATAAATATATTTTACATTATCATATATTTATATAAACATTTATGTAAATATATTTACATTCTTAAACATGTATTTAAATATAAATAAAATATGAAATATATAATATATATTTAAAGATACATATAAGGTATATATAAAATATATGGGACAATAAGCACGTGAAAATATGCTCAACATCACTAATCATTCGGGAAATGCAAATCAAAACCATGGTGAGATACCACCTCCCACCCATGTGGATGGCTACTATCAAAAAACCCAAAAGCAGGTGTTGGAAGGATGTGAAGAGCTGGAACCTGTAAATTGCTGGTGGGCTTGGAAAATGGCGCAGCCACATTAGAAATGGTTTAGTAGCTCCTCAAAATGCAGAACACAGAATTGCCATATGAGACACCAATATCACTCATGTGTATAGAGCCAAGAAAAAAACTATGCCCACACAAAAACTTGTGCATGAAGGTTTAGGGTTTATTCGTAATAGCAAAAAGGTGAGAACAACCCAGATGTTCATCAGCTGATGAACAGATAAATAAAATGTGATCCATCCAGCCAGTGGAATATTATTCAGCCTTGAAAAGGAATAGAATTTTGGTATGTGCCACAACACAGAGGAGCCTTGAAAACATTCTGCTGATTGAGAGAAGTCAGTCACAGAAGACCACATATTGCATAATTTGATTTATATGGAATTTCCAGAATAGCTAAATCTACAGAGACTGAAAGTAGATTAGCGGTTGCCTAAGACTTGTGGTGATGGCTAAAGTTTTCTTTTGAGGATGATGAAAATGTGTAGGTAGTTCAGTATAGTATAGTTAACTATAGTGAAAGCCATTAAATTGTCCACATTAGATGGTGAGTGGTATGGCCTGTGAATTATATCTCAATTAAGCTGTCATCGAAAAATGCAAAGAACTTCTATATTTATCAAGTAGAAAAAGAATGAACTTGATTAAAAACATCAAAAATGGGGAAAATAAAAACAAACAAAATAAGATGGGAGGAATAAAATCATGACTGTTTATCATTAATTTAAATGTGTACAGACTGACTTTTTCTATTAAAGCGCCTATCAGGGGGTTACAGATTCACGCTGTTCAAGAAACATACTTAAAATGCAAAAGGGATTGAGAATGTATCAGGTGAGGAGATACCATGCAAAAGAGAAAGCCGGAATGGCAAAATTCATCGCAGACAAGTTGGGTCTAAAGTTATAGGTACTAAGATGAAGAGGGACATTTTTAAAGGCAGAGTTTGGAAAGAAGATGTAAAAGGTATAAGCAGGTATACATCTAACAACATAATACCTAAAGACTCTAAAAATGCAATAACAAGGTAAAAATTTAGCTTTTCAAATGGGAGTATCTACTAGAAGGAGGGAAAAACAAGGACACACAGAAAATAGACATCCTGGGGCGCCTGGGTGGCTCAGTGGGTTAAAGCCTCTGCCTTCGGCTCAGGTCATGATCCCAGGGTCCTAGGATCGAGTCCCACATCGGGCTCTCTGCTCCGCGGGGAGCCTGCTTCCTCCTCTCTCTCACTCTCTGCCTGCCTCTCTGCCTACTTGTGATCTCTGTCTGTCAAATAAATAAATAAAATCTTTAAAAAAAAAAAAAGAAAATAGACATCCTTATTTCCCTCGGAAAACATTTCTTTCTTACACCTAAGAAAAGCCATATTTGTAAAGATTAATTGCATACTAGGCAACAAAGGAAACCTTTACAAGCCTTCCAAATTAAAGATTTAAAGAACAGTTCTTTGATCACAATCCAGTAGGATCAGAATTAGATAACCTGGTAACAAAAAATTGAAACTACATACAAGTTAAGAAATACAGTCTTCAGTCAAAGAAGAAATCATAAGACGACTGAAGAAAATCGTGAAAGCAATGGAAAGGAGACTATTTCATACCAAAACTTACAGAAGACACCAGAAGTTATACTCTAAGGAGACTTTAGTGTCAAATGTCTTCAATTTCAAACATTTTTTTGAATAAAGAAACTACTCATTTAAACCCATCAGAAAAGGGCAGCTCAATCAAAAGAAAGGAAGTAATTATAATAAAGATAAATTTTTAAACTAATAAAAAATATGAGGGGCAAATAAATTCAAAGTTGTTTCTATGAAAGACTAATGAAATAATTAAAAAAAAAACTTCACATGCCCTATTAAGGATAAGAGAGGGGGAAGATGGGGTGTGGGAGGAGGTGGGGAGAGGGAAGGGGGGTGGGAAAAGGGGGGTTTCAGGGAGGAGGGGACAGAGAGAGGGAGAGAGTTGCAAAACAGATAAGGATTGGGAACAGATATAAAAGCAAATGCATAATATAAAAGAATCACTAAACTGCAAGGCACTTTATACTAATCAATTTGATAACCTAGAAGAAACGATGATTTCCTAGGAAAACAAAATCATCCAAATGATTCAAGAATGGAAAATTCAGAAGATGAGTTCCAAGATCAGACAGGTTTGCAGGTGGTTAACTGTCATTCTACTGTTAAATGGCAACAGGCAATTAAACAATAATAAGTCAATTCACTTGATGAAGCTGAGCACAATTTTAATACCCAAACCTGAGAGGGAGGAACGGGGAAGCTATTAACAAATCTGGCTTAGGCCAGATTAGTTAACAGAAACTGAACTAATGTTAGCAAATAACAGAAGTCAGGCATCTATCAAAGGACTGTATCCTGAGACCAACTTGGATTCATTCCACGAAAATAAAGGGAGCTCAAGACCAGAAAATCAATAAGATTTACCTCATCACTAAATTAACTGTGAAAAAACTCTTAAGACCATAGCAATAAATGCATTTGATAAAAAATAAAGGCACCTGATAAAAGGTGGGCAGCCATTCTTTATAAAAATGAAGATAAAAACAGAAGGACGTTATGCAGGAGGGATTATTAACTGGGAAGCACTAGATCAAGAGGTAGATAAAATGAGCCCATATTTGTTAAACAGTGACAGAGCCCCATGCGTGCGTGGATAGAGGCGAATGAGCTCATGGATGAGCACCAGGCTGTCAACAGGTATTATAGGGACAAAGGCAGCGGTGAGGAGAGGAGAGTCTTAACAACAGGGAAGAAGGTAAAAGGAGGATTGCAGTTAAAAATTGTGCATGATACAAACACATGCAAATAAGACCGGATATTTTCCCGTATATAGTTTTTTAAAACCCTGCACACATTACTGGAACTACCAACTCTTGCTTTCAGCTCCGCAGCCCTCGCGTGCTTTCCCAGTACCAGGATGCAGGGGTAGATCCTCCGTTGGTGACATCCTATGTCATTGTACTCCTAAAGGGACAGGTGAAACAGCGCAGGGGCTGGAGGTCGGAACTCAGGCATCGCTGCGCCCACCCCAGCTCCCTGCTCGCCCAGCCCCCACTCGAAGCGGCGGGCACTTGGAGCTGTTAAGAAGCAGGGATCTGAGCAGTTCTCTGGTTTCCCCTGGAGTCATCTGCATCCATCATATTTCCCACAGCTCTCCCCGAGTGTTGGTGCTGGCTCCCCCCGAGTGTTCCCTTAACTCCTAGCACACCCTTCTTATGAGAGCACCTAGTACTCCCCGTCACAGTGCTCTGTCTGTCACATGCATCCATTGATCGACTTTGTGCTGGTTGAGGGCTGGAGCCCCCTCCTGTTAACTTCTCAAGTCCGTTTCTAATGCAGCAGCACCTGGCACTTAAGCACTCTGTCAGTACCTGCCAAATGAATGAAATGTACTCAAAACATAGTATGAAGTCTGCGTTTAGAAACTCCTTTTTGGAGCCGTTTGCTATCATTTTCCCAGGCAATTAAAAAAATTTCCAGCCTTGCTGCCAATAACCTGAAGGGGTAAAGGAATGCCGGCGTGCCCCATGGGACATGTCACTCCGGAGGGTCCTTCAGCAGCAGGGACTTTGATAGCGCTCTTCCAAACCCAGCAGGATGGTGGAATGGGTACGTGGCTGAGTGCCTCCCGGGTCTGACCCTGTGTGACGCCACCCGGTGCCTGCAGCTGCCCTCTGGAAGGTGTTGCTTTTGCGGCAGAGCCGGAGGGCACCAAGCGTGTGTCTGTCTCCAAAGTCCTGGGCACCACATCACAATGCCTTCCTGAGAAGCAGAATCAAGGACAGTTGCTGATCTTCATTCCTTCCCACCAAAGGTATCTCATACACCATCTTTGGAAGTTGGAGCCAGGGGGCGCCTGGGTGGCTCAGTCGGTTAAGCGTCTGCCTTCAGCTCAGGTCATGATCCCAGGGTCCTGGGATCGAGTCCCACACATTTGCCTCCCTGCTCAGCGGGGAGCCTGCTTCTCCTTCTCCCTCTGCCATTCCCCCCACTTGTGCTTTCTGGCTCTCTGTGTGTCAAATAAGTGAATAAAATCTTTTTAAAAAGTTTGGGCCATACTCTTTAGCCATTCTACTTTCCCTGGGGTAATTTGCCACCTCCCTGAATTTACCTGCATCTTTCCCAAAATCTACTTATCTTCCAGCCTTCTTGACCATAATGAGTCTATAAATTTTCAACAGACAGTGTGAACTTACACTTGCTAATATTTGCATAACATGCACCTCTTTCGATCTCAAAGAAAAGCTTTGCACCGCAATGGTCTCTAATCTCCAATTAGGTTCTGTTCCGGGATCCCACTGGAATTCTACGCGCCTGTCCCCTAAGATCCCATAAATTGTGGTCCAGTTTCCCAGCCAGCCAAGGAAAGCACATGGGAAATCTTGCTGAAGTATGAGTAGGAGCCAACGAAAGGGAACATATTTATCTGCCTCGAATGCTGGGACCTGAGGAAAGCAAGTTTCATTACAGACAAATCAGGAAGGAGGTGCAGATTGCTTTTTATGTCACTCTGGAGTGGAGGTCTGCCATTGATCATTAAGGCCATTTCCTGCAATGCACTCAGCAAAGTGATACTCACTTCGGAGTGGACAAAACTTAGGAAATGGCCAAGGGGAGCTCTGCTTACACTTTACACTCTCAGCATTTATTTGTAGTAATTTCTTTATAGGGCAGTATAGAGACATGAGACCACATTGAAAAAGCAAAGCTTGTCATCCTGTGGCCTTGGGTCAAGAATAGAGATAGTGCTGCTCATGTCAGTTTCAACCTCCAGTGGCCAAGGGTTTGATCTGATGCTCTTTCAAGTTTTCACCATAGCCTTTCTCAAGCTCAATGGCCAATAATCCCACAGGAGGAGATTTTAGGGCCCTCTCAAACTTCTGTTTTGCTATCTCTCCCCAGCCTGCTTCCTCTGCAAAAGTCACCTCTTAGAGCCTTTGGAATCAGCCACGAATTGCAGTGCTGATTCCTTCCATGACCACATATTGTTTACAGGAAAACTCTTCTTCGTTATGCCTTGCCAGTCAGAGTGAAGGTTTCATCCGCAACCTGGACCAGGTTCGGGAATGTTCTACACATAAATGTGAGCAAATGTCTTCTG
>NW_022476412.1:0-51641 GCF_009829155.1 Mustela erminea
TTCCTATTCAGTAGTGGAGCCTGGTCCAGTTAATCAGCCATTCCTTTTCCTAACAATGAAGTAACCTAAATAATACAGTACTTATTAAAAATACGTCCAAGAAAAACTAATGTTTAGAGCTGTGCACAACAAAAAGAAATTCAACAAGGCATGAAAAAATAGCTCTGAGTGTTCTCACAAGCAGAATTCCTTAACCTCATCAAATAGCTCTTATAAAATCGCTGATAACTACTTTATCAAAGTGTAGTAAAAAGATATAGTTTCTCTAGCACAGTTATAATTTTACACTTAGTCACTTGCAGTTGTTTAAGCACTCAGAGACCTACTATATAATTCCTATAGTAAGACTGAAAAATCTTTAATTCTTTCAAGATGTCAACACGTAATAGAGTTAGACTCTAGCTTGATCTGTTTATCTCTAGTTTTTTGTTATATCAGGTAGTAAATTTTAACTTACATGTATGTGTTAAAAGGGTGCTAGCTGCTGTAACAAGCAAAACTAAAAATCTACTATGGGTCAAATATGATGGAAGTTTGTTTTTCACTCACATAAATTCTAAAATGTATGTTCCTGATAAGGGCGGGGGCAGGGGTCGTCTATCTTCCAAACAAAGACTCAGGACCCATACTCTTCCCTTCTAGGAACTCTCCTTTCCAAACCCAGCCTGAAGAAGGAAAAATAATTATAAGCCATTATTGTAAAGCCTCTAGGCTCAGGCCTGGAAATGGTACATCTTAACCTTCTACTGGCCAAATTTCAGCTATATATGGCCATTTCTAACTGTCAACAATCTGGGAAATAAAGATTAGCTGTGTTCCAGAAAGAAGATTGATTTGACGAATAGCCTGCTTATACACATCACATGAAACTACTGTTTCAATCTACAGTCAGAATGAGCACCATAAAAATGCAAATCCATACATGTAATTCTCTAAACTTGAAATCTTCAATGTCATTATGTTGTTTTCCGTATGAAGTCTAAATTCAATAACATTATATAGAAAGTTCTGTAAGGTCAAGTTTTCTTCTAAATTGCTTAATCTCATTTCCTGTGCACATTAAACTCCAGTAATTTCAAACTAAATAATTAAACAAATGAATCCACAAATTTTCAAATTTTCAATCTATGTCTCAAATCTGACCTATTGCACATACTATTATTTCAATATGAAATGACTTGATCTTCCTCCTCATCTGATTAACTCCTCTTTATTCTTCACATCTTAGATCAGATTCATCTAATTTAGCAAACATGTATGGATTCCATTCCTTTCCATGCTCTCAATTTATGTTTACTACATATCATACAACCCCCTGTGTAATTAGACAAAAATGGAGCTCTCTCTTCTCACTAAAGAAAGATTCTAGGTTTATGTCTTTATTTACTTGTTTTGATTCCTTAGAGATAGAATTTCACCAGCCAAAAATGAGTCCACAAGCTTTTGTGAATAAAATCAGAAGTATGTTGGGCAAGAACACCACTGAGGACCATTTCTTGGGAAAAACAAGAACAAAAACAAAAGAAAAAGAAATATGTTGGGCAGGGAAAATACCCGTTAGGTGGGTTCTTCCAGGAATACCAAGCAAAAGGAAGCTAATCTCATTGCTTATATGCGGATTATAGATTAAAACAACAACAATGACAACAACAACAACATTCCTCCTTATGAAAGCAACAAATTTGGAAGGGCAGGGAGAAGAAGATGGAGAGATCACAATAATGAACCTTATGCATGAGGAAAGAGAAAGTGTGAAGAGCAAAAAAGACATTAGAAAAGAAAAGATTATTGTTTTCCATGTTCTTAGAAGTCTCTTCAAGAGTGAAGGGAGGTAAATCTCAGAATTCATGTTTGTATTATGCTCCTTTGAAAGTGAAATCACTCTGCAACTGGTCTACACAGGTCAGGACTTCATTTGAGTTGGATTTGTTCACTTGTCTATCCCATTAGACTCCAGGGAACTTGAATTTCGAGTCTAGTGGCTATTTGGAACTCATAAATCTTCACTCAGATTCAAAGTAACAGTCTTCTAAGGAGAACTAATATCATACATGAGAGAACACAAATACATACACCATAGTCTTAAAGCTAGGTAAAGATAGAACTAGATGCAGAAGAAAATATAAAGGCTGACTGCTATGCATCCATTATATGGGAAGTCTATATTCCCCTCTCCCTATTTTCACAGAGAAGAGGGAAATCACACCCTCTTTCCAGAGGGAGTATTAGAAGAATAGCAATCCTATGGAATATTATTAGAAGAATAATTCCAGTCCAGCCCTCTTTCCTCATGGTTTTCTCTTCCTCATGGAAGGACTGATACATAATTGTTGAAATTGAGACAAAGCTCCAGCTTGCATAGCTCAAACATGTTTCAATTATGGGACTGGGGAAATCTGTCTGCAAACAATGTGGTTTCTTTTTGCTCTTATTCTCCTTTCAGTTAGCACTGGGGAATGGCAGGAGAAAATTCTAACATTCCCTTCTGCTTTGCATGGTGCTATTAAGAAAAAAATTAAGAAGCTTATTTTTCTTTGGATTCAAGCAAGACTCTCCAGTCTAGCTTTAAATGTAAGATAACTGATCCTTGGCTAATTCCAGTGTATATAATTTTTATATTTTAAAAATGGTGAGGTGCAATTTATGGTTAAGTATCATCTTCAAGCTTACCCCCAAATTTTAGGTACAAACCCAGAATTTTAAATCAGCAATTATTATTGAGGAGGACCTTTCTACTTTCAGGGGATTATAAAACCTTCCTCCATATCTGAATCTTATGGAGTTAATTATATAATACATTTTTAGTTGCCTAACACCTTTCACCTAAGAAACTCAAAATTTGTATGGAAAAAAAAAGTCTCTTTTTAATGTTAGGCTGACAAAATTGGACATGCCCTGCTAGACTGAGAGAACAATGTGGCTGAATTGCAATTCTCATTTTTGCAGGCAAAGTTTCTCTCTCTCATGTTAAAAGAATCTCTAATAAGAACTATTATTTGCAATGTTTTGTTGTAATATATTCTAACAGGTTAATTGTGATCCTTAGCAACCAGTTATATCATAGAACAAGGTTAAATTCGTATGATAGTGAAGAATAAATATTTTTTTAAATCACTATGACAGCTTCTGCTTATGAGAGAAGACAGCTGTTATCCATTTTTGCCTTGGAGACAACCACACTCCCAAATTTAAAGAATTTAAAGCATTAAAAATGTGTCTTTCATCTCATGTATCACATAGAATGAGAAATTTGTCCAGCTATTCCTCACTCTCTTTCCAATTTCAGATTTTTCCATCTAAGAATTGGAACAATACGCAGGGTGTGAATTGAAATAAAATTGAAAAAGAAACAAGTGCTTTTCTTCCTATATAGAGGTTCTGAGTTTTATATATACTGTAATATTGTGTGATTTTTTTAATAAATCTAAATAAATATTCAAAAATGCAAGATTTGTTGAAATAACTTACTAAATAGTTATGGTGATTGGCTAACAAAGAATTATGAGATAAAACCAAATTTACTGATATAAACTATTGACTTATATGAAAAAATATTATGAGAAAATTACTACCTTGGCATCCATTATATTCTCAGAGATTATCTGAGAATATAATGATAAAATTATTTGATGCTATTAGCTAATAAAAGCAGAAATTCATATATTCTTTTAAAAAATAACTTCTCCAACATGAGATATTTGCAAATATCCCAACATTGCTTACATTCCTATACTTTGTAATATGTTAGGACATGTGTCATATAATTATATAATATAATCAAATAAAATATCACATTTCTATTTATTTCATTTTTCTATTAAATATATGTTTGCTAAAAGTTATGCAGTGCTTCACTCTAGTTGTTCCCACTCATTATAAAAATTATCAAATTGTGTTGGAAAAACTAAGTTTTTGTATTAACTATAAACATTTTAATTTGGTAAAAGAAGAAAATATATATACACACACACATATATGTATAAAACAATAATACATATTATTGCAATATGCCACATCCCTAAAAATTTTAGCTAAAGGGACCATGACATATTTAATGGTATTTGAAATGTATTTTATTTTTTTTAAAAATTTTATTTATTTATTTGACAGAGAGAGATCACAAGTAGGCAGAGAGGCAGGCAGAGAGAGAGAGAGGAGGAAGCAGACTCTCTGCCGAGCAGAGAGCCCAATGTGGGACTCGATCCCAGGACCCTGAGATCATGACCTGAGCCGAAGGCAGCGGCTTAACCCACTGAGCCACCCAGGCACCCTGAAATGTATTTTAAAGAGAATTTAATAATATGTGTCATCATATCTAAATATGTCCCACTCTTGGAAAGAACTACAGAAGTTTTATATCAACATCTAAGGGACAATAGGACAAATGACAATAGAGAAATAATAAAATCCAAAGATTAGTTTAAAAAGAATGGTAAAATAAGAGTGTAGATTATTATATAACTGTGATAACACTGTTAATGTATAATGAGGCTCCTAAAGATGAAGCTGAGCATACTCTAGGTTGATGTTTGGTTGAAAATGGAGAATGTACAAAATGAGAAAGTTTAAACGTGCTTGATATTCTTAATACAATCTCCCATCTATGAAAGCTACACCCTGTATTTGAGAGGAAAGATGAGATTTTGGATTATGTCCATTTGAAATCAGACAAATGCGAGATTGAATGTAGGCTGTGCCTTATCACTTAGTTTTCATTAATTCAACAAATACTTCCCAAGCCCCTGCTATATATCACAAACCTATAATTGCAGTCATAAAGTAATTGTGAACAAATCCAGTCAAAATCTTTTTATTCTCTCTAAATGTCATTTCCTCAGAGATTATTGATTGTAATAATTAAAATTAAAAACTATAATAATGTAGTATAAAATAATAAAACAGCTGTAGCTTATATATGTAACTATTAACACGAACAAAATTTTGCAAGTAAGAATAATGTAGCATAAAAGGATTTCACACATTCTAGACATCAAACACAAACAGTCAGAGTTAGTTATAAATAAACTGTGCATCCTTAGCACTGTTAAGAATGAACAGCTAAAAGTGAATTTTGGTTAAAAAAAAGTTTACTTTTCAAATATCACAGTGATTTTGACATATTAGCAGGAAAAATACTGACTTGATATGTGTGTTAATAATATGAATAGATGTATGTATATGTGTATGTGTATACACACACATATGTACTTATTGTATATAGACACACACATATGTACTTACTGTATATAGACATAGAACATTTTTACTCCATTTCTGTTGTTTGGTATATACACTTTTGTTATGCATGGAAGGTCAGTAGGTAATACCATTCCAAACCACAGAGAAGTTAAAACGTTTGACAAAGACTACAAAATACACACCCAGTAAATTACAGAGCCAGTGTTTGACAAAGACTACAAAATACACACCCAGTAAATTACAGAGCCAGAAAAAGGGACTTTTGAGTCAAATTAGAATTAGACTCAAATTAGAATTTGACTCAAAAGTCCCTTTTTCTATATACTTCTCAAACACTAATGACAACTTTGTCATTAATTAACTCTCATATACTTGCTATTATATAGATCCCACATTTTGGGATGGTCTTAAATGGCCAGAATTGAGCAATTGTAAATCAATGAGAGGCACAGGAAAATATAAACAAAATATTAAAAAAGATGTGAAAAGCTACTATATTACTTTATATATTTAACTCTTTCCTTCCACAGTCAAACACTCCTCTCACCAGGAACTGTGCCACTAGTAGGCTGCCAACATTTTTCCCATCTTACCTTCCGTGTATATTTCTGAGATGCTCATTATATCATATTTCCCTTTACCAGATACTCCTTCAGATTTATGTTAAAAAGACATCAAATGTTCAAGTTTTTCCGGGGGAGTAATGAATAAAATATATTTTAATTGGTTCAACAAATAATAATCTGGCTTGTGCAAAGTATTGTCACAAACAGATAACCTTTCCAGAATTTAAAACATGTAAGATGTTAGATATTAAACAAGTAATTAAAAATAAAGTACAGTGACCAATAAAAGAGAAAGAAATGTAATAAAAAGAGGGCATGAACAGAGAGATTTAATCTACACTAGGTAGAAGGGTTTACCAGAATAAACATAAAAGGCAATTAACAATAGGAAGCAGATGGTGGAAGGAGGGAAATCTTCAGACAGAAAAGATATATAAGTTCAAAGGCCCCATGCAATGAAGAAGCATGACACTATTCAGAATCTAACCCTCTGAGCCAGAAGCCCTGACAATGAGGGCAAGTGTGTGGACTTGTAGAAAAAGAAATAAACTAGATTGTTCCAGACTTTGAAGCTATGCTAAAGATTTTGCTCTTAGAAGCAAAGGAAAGTGATTTAAGGATTCTAAAATTGTATTAATACACTTTTGATTTTAAAATACTATTCTGGCAAAAGGTTTGGAGAAATTAATAGTGGATGTGATGGGGCCAGTTCAAAGATAATTGCTTTTTAACTCTTTGGGGGAGAAACATTTTCATGAGTTTTGAATTAAAGTAATAAACATGGAGAAGGCTATGTGTATTTAACATACATAAAGAAGATAAAATAGACAGGACTGATCATGAATTATCCAGGGGTCATAAACAAGAGAACAGTGTTGTAGGTGAATCCTAGGTTTCTGCCCAAGATAATAAAATGAGGGATAAGGCTATGGTCTGAACTGGGAAGTATGTTTAATTTTAAGTATCATGAGTTTGTATTTAGACTTTAGAAACTCCTGAGACAGAGTTTCAAATTTAACTTCAGGAAGTGAACAATGAGATGGAGATTAATATACAGATTTATATCTGGGATGTTCTTAGAATGATAACCTTTGGAAGGGAAGGAAGCAGCAGGTCTAGGCAGAGAGATGAAGGCTTCAGAACACACCATGAGGAATATGACACTGGGATAGACCTTCAGAGTTTTTCTGTGTTGGGGGACAGTGGGAAGGCCTTTATACCGTTTCCACAGTCTTCCATACAATTGTGTCATTTTATCTCCCTTAGAGTCAATATTTATGTTTTCATGTTCCTATGAACTATCCTGTAGAACAAGTTTCTACCATCTCCCAACATTATGCCATCACATTCAATCTTGAATCCTGGGGAGTGTTCCCACATTAATAAATCCTTAACCAACCTCTTTTCATCTCACCAGTTCAGAATATGGTCCTGGGGTACTCATGGGACCATTGCTGATTCCTGCTGTTTAAGTACTACAACTCTTTTGGTATATAGTCCTATGCATGGGTTACGAAGCCACATGACCTTAGTTATCAACATCTGCTGTATCATATTCAAGTAGGGTGTGGGTGTACTACCAATCTCTACTAAAGAGGAGTGAACATCTTCCTCAGGGTTAGTAGGTTCAGGACAATTTGGGAATTCAAGATTTTCAGGTGTTTTCAATCTAGATACTCTTATCCACACGTCAGGGTCACATTTTCTTCTGTTCTAGCACCTTAATGACAGGACAGCAGGGTAGTATTGGAAGTTTAACACCCTTTGAATTTCTCTAGATTTTCGATTATGATAAGCCTCAAACCTTGCTTTTACCTTTTTAACCCTCAGGCTGCAAAAAATGATAGTCTCTTTGCAACCTATGGAGGAGGCCTTCTGGCTTACTCTTAGCTTTTTATTGCAGATTAATCATGCTTACCCTTTCATTATCTTTTTTCTAAGGCCTTGAATAAGCAGTCAATATTAAGAACAAACACCAAATTTTTTTTATTTTAAGTATTATTTCCTAGACATTTTTAACCATTTGATACATCACAGCAGTTAGTGGCTTCTCTTGCATCAAAATATCATTCCAGTTCATCACTAGGGAAAGTTTTAACATTGTCCTACCATCTTGTGCTAGAGACTATATGAGGTTGCTGGAGTAGGTGAAGGTGTCTTCACTGCTAGCTGGGTGAGGTAGGATCTAGCTGTATATTTCTATCCATTTTATAGAACCACAATTAGTATGGATTGCCACAGATTGTGTTCTGTGAGAAGAAAGTTCTAAATAGAGAACCACCTATGGAAGGTAAAGAAAAAACAAAAAAAGAATTAGGCAGAGAAATAAGTTCCTTTATAATATAGTCTCAGCAGAACAATTCAGCTAACCACTCTGATTGTCTAAACATAGTGATCCTCACATAGGGAGAGAGTGGTGGACATTATGTCCTCTATACAGATGAGATTTTATGTGAGCTACTCTAGATAGAGGGAAAGATCTTGAGAGTGATGACTCTCTTCTGCTGAATATAGTTTTAAAAGACTAACAGCTAAGAGTTGGTTGCTGGTAGGATTTCTGGGAGTGTATAAGTCTCTTATTCCTAAGGAGCTATCCATCTGGGCCTTACAGTGTCCATTACAACAATGAAGCCAAGTTGGATAAGACAAGTGGCTATATGGATTTGGAATATCAAGAGGTGGATTTATGTTGGAAACCAGTGTGAGTTATCCCTGTACGTTTATCAGTGATGCCCTGACCTATTTAAAACTACCCCAGGAAGGAGTAGAAAGAAAGGACCTCAGTCTAAGTCTCAGGGAGTCAACAAATCAAGGCATATACATTTACAAAGGAGAAGGAAAGGGAAATCTAAGAAGTTTACAATTAATTCAACTTAAATTTAGAGACTTTACTTCTTAAAATTAGACTTTCATTTTCTTAATGATATTACTGTTTAACTCTTTTGAATTATGTGTGTGGGCTTTTAACAATATGAGACTCAGAATTTCAGAAACAAAATTTTTTAAAAAATGTTATATTTACTTCAGGAGAGATAAGGTTTTATTTGAAAGAGCATGAGTAAGTTTAAAAGATCCTACACATAGATAATTAGTGCAGAAACTTTCAATGAATGTGAGAAAAACAGAAAAAGAGGATTAATACCAATGCACAAAAGATTCTATTGTTGCTTCAAATAGTTTTTAAATTATATATGATTTCAAGCCTGAAAAGCTCATTTGGAATCCTGTTCTAAGGTCTTTAGAAAAGTTAGGTTCAGGTCTTAGGGAGTTCTGAATGAACTAGAATCACCACCCATGCTTCTTCAGATTGAAGTAAAAATACAAGTGAAGAATTCTTGTTTAAAGCACATAAATTCATTCTTTTTTTTTATTTTTATTTATTTGACAGGGAGAGATTACAAGTAGGCAGAGAGAGAGAGGAGGAAGCAGGCTCCCTGCTGAGCAGAGAGCCCAATGCGGGACTCGATCCCAGGACCCTGAGATCATGACCCGAGCCGAAGGCAGCAGCTTAACCCACTGAGCCACCCAGGCGCCCACATAAATTCATTCTTATTTCACAACCTAATATAGCTAGTTTTAAAATTAAGGAAGGGATATCCTTACCAGATGAATGGGGTTAATGCTTGGTGGACAATGTAAAAAGTTTTTATAATGTATGTTATCTATCTGTCTTTATTACATATACTATCTCACATGTAGAATTTCTTAACTCTTAATTTTAATATATAATATCATATAGATGATATTTTTTTTTATTTTTAGATAATTGTCAATTCACACACAGCTATATGGCATAATCCATAGAGATTTGCTATACCTTCCACCCGGTTTTTCTCAGTGTTAAGATCCTGTAACTATGAACAATATCAAGATTTAGAAACTGACATTGATTTTCAGAGTCCATAGTCTCTCATGGTTCACCTCCCCTTCCAATTTCCCCCAACTCCCTTCTCCACTCTAAGTCCCCATGTCCTCCATGCTATTTGTTATGCTCCACAAATAAGTGAAACCATATGATAATTGACTCTCTCTGCTTGACTTATTTCACTCAGCATAATCTCTTCCAGTCCCGTCCATGTTGCTACAAAAGTTGGGTATTCATCCTTTCTGATGGAGGCATAATACTCTATCCCCAGGGGTACAGGTCTGTGAATCACCAGGTTTACACACTTCACAGCACTCACCAAAGCACATACCCTCCCCAATGTCCATAATCCCACCCCCTTTTCCCAAACCCCCTCCCCTCAGCAACCCTCAGTTTGTTTTGTGAGATTAAAAGTCACTTATGATCTGAGGGTTTTGAAGGGACGGGGGGTGGGAGGTTGGGGTACCAGGTGGTGGGTATTATAGAGGGCACGGATTGCATGGAGCACGGGGTGTGGTGCAAAAATAATGAATACTGTTATGCTGGAAATAAAAAAAAAATAAAATAAAATAAAATTAAATTAAAAAAAAAAAAAAAAGAAACTGACATTGACCCAACGCACTCACTTTACTCAGATTTTACTAGTATCACCTATACTCATTTGTGTGTTTACATGCATTTAAATTTTAATTTTTAAAGACTTATTTATTTTAGATAGCGCAAGTGGTGAGAGAGGAACAGAGGGAGAGAAGCAGAATCCCCGCTGAGTCCAGAGCCCCATACTGGGGCTGGATCCCAGGACCCTAAGATCACAACCTGAGCCAAAATTAAGAGTCAGTCACTCAACTGGCTGAAAGACCCAGGAGCCCTCATGCATTTAATTTAATATAATTTTATAACATGTTTTATAACATGACACTATGTTTTTACAAGTATGTGTAAATAGACTTTATATCTTGACATTTGATGCAACTATGTTGATTACATTCCTTTTTGAAGAAAAGATGGAAACAAAAATAAACTCCCTGAGAATTTAATGTAATTGTATGATTACAGAGGTGATTTATAAAGCATATATCTAAGAAAAAGGAAAATATCAATCTATATATGCAGAGATATTATTCCAAGGTGACACCTTTAAACTAATATGAGGCATACATGAAAAATATATATTATTTAAATTTTATTCATAATAAATGTTTATATATTTAGCTTTTGTTATTATTTAGCAAATACTACTAGGTAAAGTCACTCTGATATTTTAGCTTCCCAAATCTTAAATCACTGTTTAGCTGAGAAGAGCATATGACTCAGTACTAGATATAAGTCTTAATTTTTTTTTAAGATTTTCTTTAGTTATTTGACAGAGAAAGATCACAAGTAGGTGGAGGGGCAGGCAGAGAGAGAGGAGGAAGCAGGCTCCCCACTGAGCAGAGAGCCCAATGTGGGACTCGATCCCAGGACCCTGAGATCATGTCCTGAGCCGAAGGCAGAGGCTTTAACCCATTGAGCCACCCAGGCACCCTAGATTTAAGTCTTAGATACAAGTACTAGATACAAGTCTTACTTTACTTTTATCAGATTGAAAAAAAAAAAAAAGTGAAACTCAGAGTGCAGAAAAGGTGTGTGAGGACATAGATTTTATCAGGAATTAATGTTCTAATGTGACAATAATAGAACACATGCTGAGGTTTATTACGTATATTCTAATTATTCCTCAAGGAACTAAAATATTTTACATGTATTTAATAATAATCTCCTTTCCCTTCTTCATAGTTCTCCTATTCTTAATTCCTTGGTGAAACATTTTTTTAGGCGCAAATATTATTTGTTGATTTCATGAACACATAACTATTAACTTGGATTAGTGAGAACTCTGTTTGTACTAAGAGATTTATATCAAATTGTGTCACCTTTTAACTGTTTCCTAAACCATAATTAAAAACCAAACACACAGAGCACCTGCGTGGCTCAGTAGATTAGGTGAACCCTTCTACCTTTGACTCAGGTCATGATCCCAAGGGCCTGGGATTGGCTTCCTGCTCAGTGGGGGACACAGCAAAGGCAGTCCTGAGAAGAAAGTATATAGCAATATAAGCCTTTCTCAAGAAACAACAAAGGTCTCAAGTATACAACTTAACATTATACCTAACAGAGCTGGAGAAAGAACAGCAAAGAAGCACTAATCCTAGGAGGAGAAGAGAAATAATAAATATCAGACCAGAAATCAATGAAATAGAAACCAAAAGAACAGTAGAACAAATCAATGAAACTAGCAGCTGGTTCTTTGAAAGAATTAATAAGATTGATAACCTCCTGCCCACAGTTACCAAAAGAAAAGAGAAAGGACCCAAATAAAGAAAATCATGAAGGAAAGAGGAGAGATCACAAGCAACACCAAAGAAATACAATCAATTATAACATATTATGAGCAACTATATGCCAGCAAATTTGACAATCTGGAAGAAATAGATGCATGCCTAGAGAAACATAAACTACTACAACTGAACCAGGAAGAAATAGAAAACCTGAACAGGCCCATAACCTGTGAGGAGATGGAGGCAGTTGTCAAAAATCTCCCAACAAACAAGAGCCCAGGGACAGATGGCTTCTCAGGGGAATTCTACTAAACATTTAAAGAAGAATTAATACCTATTTTCCTGAAACTTTTCCAAAAAATAGAAATGAAAGAAAAACTTCCAAACTCATTTTATGAGGCCAGCATTATTGTGATCCCAAAACCAGACAAAGATCCTGCCAAAAAGGATAATTATAGACCAATATCCACGATGAACACAGATGTGAAAATTCTCACCAAATACTAGCCAACAGGATCCAACAGTACATTAAAAGGAGTATTCACCATGAACAAGTGGGATTTATTCCTGGACTGCAAGGTTGGTTCAACATCCACTAATCAATCAGTGTGATACATACATTAATAAAAGAAAGAACAAGAACCATATGATACTCTCAATAGATCCTGACAAAGCATTTGACAAAGTACAGCATCCTTTCTTAATCAAAACTCTTCAACATGTAAGGATAGAGGGTACATACCTCAATATTTTCAAAGCCATTTAGGAAAAACCCACAGCGAATATTCTCAATGGGGAAAACTGAGAGGTTTTCTCCTAAGATCAGGACATGGCAGGGATGTTCACTATCACCACTGCTATTCAACATAATACTGGAAGTCCTAGCTTCAGCAATCAGATAACACAAAGAAATAAAAAGCATCTGAATTGGCAAAGAAGAAGTCAAACTCTCACTCTTTGAAAATGATATGATACTGTATGAGGAAAACCCAAAAGACTTCACTTCAAAAGTGCTAGAACTCATACAGGAATTCAGCAAAGTGTCAGGATATAAAATCAATGCACAGAAATCAGTTATATCTCTCTATATACCAACAGCAAGAGAGAAGAAAGAGAAATTAAGAGTCCCATTTACAATTGCACCCAAAACCAAAGATACCTAGGAATAAATCTAACCAAAGAGAAAAATAATCTATATGCAGAAAACTATAAAGTACTCATGAAAGAAATTGATGAAGCCACAAAGAAATGGAAATATGTTCTATACGCAAGGATTGGAAGAACAAATATTGTGAAAATGTCTATGCTACCTAAAGCAATTTACACATTTAATGCAATCCTTATCAAAATACCATCAATTTCCTCCAAATGAATGGAACAAATAATCCTAAATTTTATTAAATAATCCTAAAATTTATATGGAATGAGAAAAGACCTGAAATAGCCAGAGGAATATTGAAAAAGAAAGCCAAAGTTGATCGCATCACAATTCCAGACTTCAAGCTCTATTACAAAGTTATAATCACCAAAACAGTATGGTTTGGCACAAAAACAGACACAAAGATCAATGGGACAGAATAGAAATGGACCCTCAACTCTATGGTCAACTAATCTTTGATGTAGAAGTCAGGAATGTCCAACGGAAAAAGACAGTCTCTTCAAGAAATGGTGTTGGGAAAATTGCACAGCAGAAGAATGAAACTGGACCATTTCCTTACACCACACACAAAAATAAACTCAAAATGGATGAAAGACCTCAGTGTGAAAATACAAGACAAGAATCCATCAAAATTCTTGAGGAGAACAAAGGTAGCAACCTCTTCGAGCTTAACCACAGCAACTCCTTCCTAGAAACATCGCCAAAGGCAAAGGATGCAAGGGCAAAAATGAACCATTGGAACTTCATCAAGATAAAAAGATTTTGCCCAGCAAAGAAAATAGTTAACAAAACTAAAAGACAACTGACAGAATGGGAGATGATATTCACAAATGACATATCGGATAAAGAGCTAGTATCTAAATCTATAAAAAACTTAATCAAACTCAACACACAAAGAACAAATACTCCAATCAAGAAAATGGTAGAAGACATGAACAGACATGTCTACAAAGAAGATATCCAGATGACCAACAGACACATGAAAAAGTGCTGCTCATCACTCGGCATCAGGGAAATACAATTCAAAACCACAATGAGATACCACCTCACACCAGTCATAATGGCTAAAATTAATAATGCAGGAAATGACAGATGTTGGCAAGGATGTGGAAAAAGGGGAACCCTCCTACACTATTGGTGGGAACGCAAGATGGTACAGCCACTCTGGAAAATAGCATGGAGCTTCCTCAGAATGTTGAAAATAGAAGTACCCTATGACCCAGGAACTGCACTACTGGGTGTTTATCCTAAAGATACAAATGTAGTGATCCAAAGGGTCATGTGCACCCGAATGTTTATAGGAACAATGTCCACAATAGCCAAACTATGGAAAGAACCTAGATGTCCATCAACCAGATGAATGAATAAAGAAGATGTGGTATACATATACAATGGAATACTATGCAGCCATCGAAAGAAATGAAATCTTGCCATTTGCAATGACATGGATGGGACTAGAGGGTATTATGCTGAGCAAAATAAGTCAATCAGAGAAAGACAATTATCATATGATCTCTCCAATATGAGGAATTTGAGAGGCACGGTAGGGGGTTTTGAGGGGCGTAGGGAAGGAAGAAAATAAACAAGATGGGATTGGGAGGGAGAAAACCATAAGAGACTTTTAATCTCACAAAAAGAAAACAAAAACAAAAACAAAAAAACTGAGGGTTGCTGGGGGTTGGGAATGTAGGCAAAGGGTGTTTGGGTTATGGTCATTGGAGAGGGTATGTGCTATAGCGAGTGCTATGAAAGGTGTAAGCCTGATGATTCACAGACCTGTACCCCTGGGGTAAATAATACATTATTTGTTAATAAAAATAATTTTTTAAATGCTGTCTTTAAAAGAAAGGGAAAAATAAATATGCAATAGGACTACTTATCCTTTTCCTATTCACCCCCCCCAAAGAAATAGATTCCTTTGTCACTCCTGGGCTGAGTCTAAAAGTAGATCTAAAAATGGTATGGAATTCCACTGTTCATTTTAATAAACTCTGAGTTTTGGCTTTAATAGCTTCAAGTTTTCAAGAAGTGCTGTTAAATAAATCACAGTAACATTTTTTTTTAATTTGTGTTTATTTTATTTTATTATGAATTAACTGAGGAGTTATAAGCTGGTGGAGGGGGGTTGATAAAAAATTAGCACGAACTAAAACTAAATGGGTTTATTGAAAAAGAAAAACAAAACTGGAGACATCACATTGCCTGATTTCAAGCTTTACTACAAAGCTGTGACAACCAAGACAGCATGGTACTGGCATAAAAACAGATACATAGACCAGTGGAACAGAGTAGAGAGCCCAGATACAGACCCTCAACTCTATGGTCAAATAATCTTCGACAAAGCAGGAAAAAATATACAGTGGGAAAAAGACAGTCTCTTCAATAAATGGTGCTGGGAAAATTGGACAGCTATGTATACAAGAATGAAACTCGACAGTTCTCTTACACCATACACAAACATAAACTCGAAGTGGATAAAAGACCTCAACGTGAGGCAGGAATTCATCAGAATCCTAGAGGAGAACATAGGCAGTAACCTCTTTGATATCAACCTCAGCAACTTCTTTCAAGATATGGCTCCAACGGCAAAGGAAACAAAAGTGAAAATGAACTTTTGGGACTTCATCAAGATCAAAAGCTTCTGTACAACAAAGGAAACAGTCAACAAAACAAAGAGGCAACCCACAGAATGGGAGAAGATATTTGCAAATGACACTACAGGCAAAAGGCTGATATCCTGGATCTATAAAGAACTTCTAAAACTCAACACACACAAAACAATCATGTCAAAAAAGGGTCAGAAGACATGAACAGACACTTCTCCAAAGAATAAATACAAATGGCTAACAGACACATGAAAAAAAATGATCATCACTATTAGCCATCAGGGAGATTAAAATTAAAACCACATTGAGATATCACCTTACACCAGTTAGAATAGCCAAAATTAACAAGACAGTAAGCTGCATGTGTTGGAGAGGATGTGGAGAAGGGGGAACCCTCTTACACTGTTGGTGGGAATGGAAGTTGGTGCAACCACTTTGGAAAACAGTGTGGAGATTCCTTAAGAAATTAAAAAATAGAGCTTCCCTATGACCCTGCAATTGCACTACTGGGTATTTACCCCAAAGATACAGATGTAGTGAAAAGAAGGGCCATCTCTACCCCAGTGTTCATAGCAGCAATGGCCAGGGTCACCAAACTGTGGAAAGAACCAAGATGCCCTTCAGTGGACAAATGGATAAGAAAGATGTGGTCCATATACACTATGGAGTATTATGCCTCCATCAGAAAGGATGAACACCCAAAGAACCAATAATCCAATCAAGAAATGGGCAGAGGACATGAACAGACATTTCTGCAAAGAAGACATCCAGATGGCCAACAGACACATGAAAAAGTGCTCCATATCACTCGGCATCAGGGAAATACAAATCAAAACCACAATGAGATATCACCTCACACCAGTCAGAACGGCTAAAATCAACAAGTCAGGAAGTGACAGATGCTGGCGAGGATGTGGAGAAAGGGGAACCCTCCTACACTGTTGGTGGGAATGCAAGCTGGTGCAACCACTCTGGAAAACAGCATGGAGGTTCCTCAAAATGTTGAAAGTAGAACTGCCCTATGACCCAGCAATTACACTACTGGGTATTTACCCTAAAGATACAGACGTAGTGATCCGAAGGGGCACATGCACCCGAATATTTATAGCAGCAATGTCCACAATAGCCAAACTATGGAAAGAACCTAGATGTCCATCAACAGATGAATGGATCAAGAAGAGGTGGTATATATACACAATGGAATACTATGCAGCCATCAAAAGAAATGAAATCTTGCCATTTGCGACAACATGGATGGAACTAGAGCGTATCATGCTTAGCGAAATAAGTCAAGCAGAGAAAGACAACTATCATATGATCTCCCTTTTATGAGGAAGTGGTGATGCAACATGAGGGCTTAAGTGGGTAGGAGAAGAATCAATGAAACAAGATGGAATTGGGAGGGAGACAAACCATAAGTGACTCTTAATCTCACAAAACAAACTGAGGGCTGCTGGGGGGAGGGGGGTTGGGAGAAGGGGGGTGGGGTTATGGACATTGGGGAGGATATGTGCTTTGGTGAGTGCTGTGAAGCGTGTAAACCTGGGGATTCACAGACCTGTACCCCTGAGGATAAAAATATATGTTTATAAAAAATAAAAAATTAAAAAAAAAAAAAAGAAAGGATGAATACCCAACTTTTGTAGTAACATGGATGGGACTGGAAGAGATTATGCTGAGTGAAATAAGTCAAGCAGAGAGAGTCAATTATCATATGGTTTCACTTATTTGTGGAGCTTAAGAAATAACAAGGAAGACATGGGGAGATGGAGAGGAGAAGGAAGTAGGGGAAAATTGGAAGAGGAGACAAACCATGAGAGACTATGGACTCTGAAAAACAATCTGAGAGTTTAGAAGGGGTGTGGGGTGGGAGGTTTGGTGAGCCTGGTGATGAGTATTAGGGAGGGCATGTATTGCATGGAACACTGGCTGTGGTACATAAACAATGAATTCTGGTACACTGAAAAGAAATTAAAAAAAAAAAAAACCAAAAAAAAACCCACTAAACGTGTTTAACTATTTGAATTTCAGTGAATTCATACTAGCATTTTCTATCTTGACACATAACTAGTCAATAAATAGTGTATCTTTGATATAGTTTAGTTTTCATGATAACCTCCATGAACATACAATCCTAGTAAGTATATCCCCCTTTTCACTATTAGCTGTACCAGCCAGTTCTCTTTTACTATTTAATTTGATGTTGAGCAGAGGGTTCTGAGTACACTAACAGCTTAATAAAAATTGCTTAAATTTAATAGAGCCTTAAATGGAAATGTATTCCATAGAAGAAATCAGCAGGATATAAACAGACAAATCTTGTCTCCTTGAGGGTTAGGAACATATATTACATAAGTTATTTAACAATGCCAAGCATGGCATATGACATAAAGTCAATATTTATTAAACATTGTATACTCAGATTTATAAATGTTCAGGAAATTATGTAACAGAATTATAAAATTAATGTTTGTGTATATGGTAATCTGACCTGGATGAAAGCATCACCAAAATGATCATTTATAATCTCAGTAGTGTATTTTCTACCTAACTCAAAAATTCTCTAGTGCTATGGACAGTGCAGCCAGTAGCAGCAGCAAATTGTCCTTGGTAATCTGTGAAGATAAAGTCTAAATATTTCTGGTCTCCTAATCCTCCTATTTTCAGGGCTTTAAAGAATGAAATGTTTGCGGAAATTTGAAATTGTTGACACTTTTTCCCTAATCCATAGTGAAGGACCTATCTTCCCAATACAACAATATCAGTGGTTCTAAATGGGTGATAACAAAGAAACAAACATCCAAGTCAACAAACAAAAATATTATACAGATGCTTCAAAAAATTATCATTGTGGGACACCTGGGTGGCTCAGTTGGTTAAGCAGCTGCCTTAAGCTCAGGTCATGATCCGGGGTCCTGGGATTGAGTCCCACATTGGGCTCTTTGCTTGGTGGGGAGCCTGCTTCTCTCTCTCTCTCTGCCTGCTTGTGCCCTCTCTGTCAAATAAATAAAATAAAATAAAATAATCATCATTGATACATATATACTATCAACTCAAAAGTCTTTTACTTAAACCATGAGAGATAAGATGGAGAACCTCATCTAAATGTTAATTAGTGTTAGGGAACTGGGTGACAATTTAAATAAGGTTTTGGGGGGTGGTTGTTTTAATTAAAATGTTTGACAATTCAGTAATAATAGGATTGTGGGGGGGCAAGTTTAGGAAAACAAAATCTGATACAGAGAAAGAAAGTAAGGCAATATTTAAGATTAAGCATTGTGAATTTGAGGCACTAGCTGTTTTGACATATAATACCTATTCTTCACAGCTAATAATATCAGATTGAAAAAGGATATTTTGCAAATACTATTTGAGAAGGTCTTATGGCTAGTGAGTGGTAGAGCCATGATTTTAATAAAGGTTCTTTCTTCAAACTCCAAATTATAATTTTATATCCTTAAGATAAAAACAAAAAAAAAATCAAATTTCATACAGGTCAAAGAAGAGAGGTGAAGAAAGTAGTAATATGCTTCTGGAATGTAACTTGCATGTAATATAAATTGCACATACATATTTACCATTTTTGGTGCTCTTTGTTCCTTGTGTAGTTCTATATTTCCATCTGTTACCCTGCTCCTCATACTTAATATTTCCTGTACTAATGTTCTGGTGATAATTTTTTTTAACTTATATTTGTTGAGAAAACATCCTTATTTTGTCTTTTTTTGTGTGGTTTGTGTTCTTTTACTTAACTACACATAATCAATGATTGTGTTCTTTTATTTAACTACACATAATCAATGATTGTATACTTACATGCAATTGTAACAATGCAAAACAACCCTGTGTATCCTTTATTCAGATTCCTCCAATGATGACCTCTTGCAGAGCTAAAATATATCACATTCAGAGAACTTGAAATTGTTAAAATCCATCAATCTTACTCAGTATTGTCCTATTTTATGTAACTCCATTTAAGCTTGTGTGTATGTAGGTCTTTACAACTTTATTACATATGTAGTTTGTGTATCTATCACTACAGACAAAACAGAAAACAACACTTCCATCACTATAAGGAACTCTCAAAAGTTGTGCTTCTATTTTATTATTTTAAACATTTATTTCTCAGGCTTATTTTCTTACAGTTGACATAAAACCTTGTATAAGGTTAAAGTACAATGTGATGGTTGTATACATGTATGTGTTGTGACATGTCTAAAAGAATAAGGTTAGTAATCAAACATTTTACCTCTTGTAATACCACTGTTTGTTACAATGAGAGCATTAAATCTCCACTCTCATAATAGCTTTCAATTTTACAAGATAATATATTGTAGTCACTATGTTGTAAATAAGATCTCCAGAACTTATTCATTTTATAACTGAAAGTTTCTTTTCTTTCTTTCTTTCTTTCTTTCTTTCTTTCTTTCTTTCTTTCTTTCTTTCTTTCTTTCTCTCTCTCATTCTTTTCTTTCTTTCATCTTTTTGTTCTTCTTCCTTTCTGCTTTAGAATTTCTTTTTAAGCCATCTCTACAACCCAACATGGAGCTCAAACTCACAATCCTGAGATCAGGAGTTGCCTGCTCTACTGACTGAGCCAGCCAGGTGCCCCGATTACAACATCTGTCCATTTTTCCCAATCCTAAGGCCCTTGCAACCTTCATGTTATTCTCTTAAAGTTGATTTTATTATATTCCACACAGAAGTGATAACATATGGGATTTATTTCTCTGTCTGAGTTATTTCAATTAGTATAATGCCATCAAAGTCTATTTATTGTTGCAAATGGCAGGATTTCTTTTTTATATCTGATTTATATTCCTGTGTGTGTATGCACCACCCTTGTCCATTCATCTGCTGATGGGCACTTAGGTTGTTTCCCTGTATTAGCTACTGGGACTAAGGCTGTTATGAAAATGAGGGTAGAGAGATCTCTTAGATGGTGATTTATCTCTTTTAGATATATACCCAGAAGTGAAATTGCTGCATCAAAATAGTGGTTCTATTTCTAGTTTTTTGTGGAAATTCCATACTATTTTCTATAGCCACTATACTCAAAATTGTCCCTTTACTTTTGCCACTTTTTAAAGATTGTTCTTATTGGTATTAATTATTTTATAGTCTTTATTTCTATTGTCAAGTACTATTTGGAATCCTGATGGAAGTTTCTTTTCCTTTTTTTTTCTTTTTTTCCTTATCCCCCAAGAGTTTTTTGCTGTTGTTGTTTGTTTTTTTGTTTGTTTTTTAAGATTTTATTTATTTATTTGAGAGAGAGAGAAACAGACTCCCCATCGAGCAGAGAGCTTAATGAGGGGTTGAATCCCAGGACCCTGAGATCATGTCCTGAGCTGAGGCAGGCACTTAATCAACTGTGCCACCTAGGTGTCCCCCAAGAGTTTATCATTTTCTGTTTGAAGAAGTTCACTTATACATTCCTGAACAGTGGGTCTATGAAAATAAATTCCTTTGGCTTTTCTTTATCAGAAGAATGTTTTTATTTCTCACTTGAGAGACTAGACAACGAAACAGACAACAACCACATATATTTTAAAATAGAACACTATCCCACAACCTGCAGAAACCAGCATAAGAAGACAAACCACCATATGCCACAACTAGCCCAAGAAGTCAAACTATAACCTCTGTAGCTGTCAGGACTTCATCTATAACTGACAGTTTGTATTCCCAGTTTCCAAGAAATGACCAAATGGTGAAGGCCAAATATGTTCCCTTAACTAATCCTTTAGGATGCCTTACTACAAACTGGCTTGCTTTCAGCCTTTTCATTTAAGCAACTTCCAATCAGGGCATACCTAAAGGTTTTCCCTTTATTTATTATAATTTTTTTTTCCATTTCCTCTGCTTGCCTTGGAATCTCTGCCAAATGTAAGTGATGGTATCTTACTCACTTTCTATAGCAAGCACTGAGCAAATAGTTTTCACTTGTTCTCATTTATTTGAATACCTTCATTTCTGAGAAATAGTCCTGACAGACATAGTTTAACAGTTGGCAGCTCTTTTCTTTCAGCAGTTGAAAAATACTGTCCCTTTCTACATGGCGGGGGAGGGGGGGATGGTTGTAATTTCAATTTGTGTTCTCCTATAGGTAACACATTATTTTTATCTGGCTGCTTTCAAGATTATTTTTCTTAGTTTTCAGAAGTCAAACTTTTTCTTAGCATGGATTTATTTGGATTCATTCTATTTGTATTTTCTCAGTTTCTTAATCTGTAGGTTTATATATTTCACCCAGTTTGGAAATTCAGCCATTATTTCAGGCACTCTATATTTCCTCTTCTTCTAGGACTCTGATGGTATGGATGATGATCCTTGATCCTTTTCATTGTCCTATAAGTCCTAGAAGATCTTTATTTTTAAAATTCTATATTCTCTTTGGTGTTGCAATTGGGTAAATTTTATTGGTCTGTCCTCAACTTCACTAATTGTATCCTATGTCCTCTCTACACTACTATCAAACTCATCCAGTGAATTTTTTCAGTAAGTGTTTTTAGTTTTTTAATTTCCATTTTATTCTCTTTTTTTAAGGTTTTATTTATCCCTTTTACTGAGAGAGACACTGCAGAGAGGGAACACAAGCGGGGTGAGTGGGAGAGGGAGATGCAGGCTTCCCGCTGAGCAGAGAGATGGATGCAGTGCGGGATCCTAGAACCCTGGGGTCATGAGCCCAGCCAAAGGTAGACACAACAACAAAGAGAGAGCACAAGTAGGCAGAGAAGGAGGCAGAGAGAGAGGAGGAAGAAGGTTCCCTGCCAAACAGAAAGTCCAATGTGGGACTCAATCCCAGGACCCTGAGATCATAACCTGAGGCTCAACCCACTGAGCGACCCAGGCACCCAGAAATTTATGATTATCTAAGGCATTGGTAATTTATTGAAACTTTTTTTTCTGATGCTGCTTTTTAAAGGCTTATTGGATCATTCCCTCATCTGATTCTTCTCAATGTTTATGTCAGTTATTTGTCTTTTCTCATTCCATATAATTTTTTTTTTCTTATCTCCTGGAACAACAGGTGATTGATCAATTGATTGATTGACTGATTTTCCCCCCTCCTGGGTATTTATCTGTTAGGAGACTTTGAGTCTTATTTAACTCTTCTATTTAGCATTCAGTCACCCTGCTTAGGTTTAGAACATGGGTCCTGGTTTATTTTTATGGGGTTTTAATGACAATTCAATTTTCAGATACTTCACAGTGATATTTGTGTCTGCTTTGTATCTCTGGTACCACTGAGACTCCTACTATCCTGATGGAGCTGCCTTAGGAAGCAGTAGAAATTTCCCAAGCTGTGCCTCTATATAGAAGAAAGTAGTCTCTGATCTATGAAGACGGTGTCTGTTTTCCAGTTTAGGCAATTGTGACAGGATCTTCCTGTCAGAGCCACCTTGTCAGTATGCTCAGTAGGAGTCCACAGGGATGAAAAGTACATCTTGGCTTAGGCTGAATGTTGTGGTAAGACCCCCTTTCTTTGTGTACTCTGTCCACTTGATGTCTCTGTGCTGAGCTAGGGTGTCTCAAAGCTATAAAAATGAAAAGGCTTCCCACGCTGGACAATTGTTCTGACATGATTCCCCTTGCCAGTATCTCCCAGCTGTCTAGTATCTTAGGGTGAGGGAAAGGATCATCAGGCCTAGAGGGAAAACAAGGATCTTTCTTTGACCATTCATAGTTAATGAGATTCCCAGCTGACACCCTCAGCAGTATTGCTTGAGTCACCTAGTGTTGTTGCCCGGCACACCTGAACCATCCTGGGGGAAATAAACCAACTGGGCCACCTTCTTTTGTTTAGTGGGTGGTTGGAAGATGCATTTCCTTAAGAAGCCTACCTGGGCAGACCTGATATTGTTTGGGGGTTTGCAGAACTCCCCACTGAATATAGTTTCTCTAATCTGGGATCCATAAGCAATCACTCATCTTTCCACCTTTCAGTCATACTTGGTTGCGTTTGTATTATTTCCAGGACTATAGTTAGTGGGGAGGACCAGGGAGATAATTTATTTCATCTTTTCTATAATGTTCATTTTTATAAGCTATTTTTGATGGATTATAACCTCTACTTTTTTTTTTTCTTACTTTTAGATGTCTAATGACTGTTGGGTCCCCCAATAATGGGTTCATGGTCAAAGGAGTGAGACTGATAAAAAGCGAAGGTCAAGCAAAGCTTTATTTTGTGCCAAGCATCAAGAATCAAACCGACCATCAAACAGACCGGTCAGGGCCACTCCAGAGAAGGCAGCCTCTCTTCTTTACAGACTAGCTTTTAAGGGCAAAGGCCATGTGGTTGGGCCTGGCCACGCACAGGTGACCAATGAGATTGTAACACAGAGAAAGCTGCACACTCCAGCTAGGTCACACATAAGTGACCAATGGAATTACAGTTTACCCTATAGTAGATATTTGAAATAGCCTATCACTTTGGTCAGAACTGGTGCCCAAAGGGCACCCAAAAAGCAGGACCCATACTCCTTGGTAGCTAAGAGACAGTGTGTGCCCCCACTGATTGAATACCTCCACCTGGTCTGACCCACCCATGTATTTGGGCTTTGTTACCTGGGACTGGTTTCCGGGACTTGTTTTTAAGTAAGGTCCCTGAAGGGGAGTGGGGGGGCAGGGTCAGAATGGAGCTGCTTAGGCTAAATAGGCCCTTACAATGACATTGCTTACTGTCTTTGCTTTCTTTCTGATAATAAGTCTGTTAAATTTTAACCTTTTTTCTTTGTGTGTGATGTACCCATTTAATCCTGCTTCTCTTAATATTTCTTTTTATTATTGAATGAAATTATTTATGGTATAATTTTAAAATAATTTTCTTCATGCTTCTTGTGCTTAAATTTGTTGATTTTTTTAAAAATTAGAGTTCATAGTTTTCATCATATTTGCAAAAAGATGACCTAGGTTTTCAATATTTTTTCTATTCCCTCCTTCAGTCACTCCATTTATATTAATATTAAGCAGTTTGAAGTTGTATTACTGCTCACTGGTGTTTTATTTATTTATTTTTTGCTCATTTTTTCTCTAAATGTTTAATTTTAGATACCATCTTTTGCTATATGCCGATTATTCCTTTACATTACAAGATATTCGACAGGATCATTTGCCTCTATTCACTAAATGCTAAGAGCATTTTCTAAGTGTAACAACCAAAAATATTTCCAGACATAGTCAAATAGGAGTGGAAGGCAGAATTACTCCCAGTTCAGAACCACTGCTCTAGGCCTCAGAATTGGATCATTCTATATATTCCATCTCTCTGCTTAACAGGCTCATCTTCTACTCTGGATTGCATCCATGCTGGCTTAGTTAAACTTCATTCTCTTAGCAGTATTGTATATGTAAGGAAACTTTAATTCATCTATTTTCTCCCCAGTGACTTGTACTTACTAGAGTCTTGTCCTATAAACACAATCTATAATTCGGACAAATACCTGTGGGGAATCCACAAGCCCTCAAAATTACAACCATTTTAGCAGTAGAACCCTTGAATTCTGATAATTTCCTGTGTGCAGTCATACCACCATTCTATGCTTATGATTCATTGGTATAGGCTATAGTTTATAGATCACCCCAGGCATGAAGTGGGGGTGAATGTGGAGGTTTCCTCAGGTACTTCTCTCAAGAAGCTTTACCTTCTTTTTCCAATATCTGAAATGAATTACTTTATAGGTTAAATACATTTGTTTTAATTCTGGGAGAGTAGGTTTGATACCAGATACTCTTATTATGATTGAAATTAGAAATCATTCCAGTGGTGCCTGAGTGGCTCAGTTGTTTAAACATCTGACTCTTAATTTCAGCTCCAGTCATAGTCTCAGGGTTCTGGGATCCAGCCCTGCATAGGGATCCACACTCAGCAGAGTGTCCTTTTCTCCTCCTCACTCTCCCTCTGTCCCTCCTGCTAGTCTCTGTCTCTTTCTCAAATGAGTAAGTCTTAAAAAAATCTTTAATCAAAAAACAAACAACATGAGTACTTTATAGTTTTCTGAGTATAGATTCTGTGCCTCTTTGGTTAGGTTTATTCCTAGAGCGTATCATGCTTAGCGAAATAAGTCAAGCCGAGAAAGACAACTATCATATGATCTCCCTGATATGAGGAAGTGGTGATGCAACATGGGGGCTTAAGTGGGTAGAAGAAGAATCAATGAAACAAGATGGAATTGGGAGGGATACAAACCATAAGTGACTCTTAATCTCACAAAACAAACTGAGGGTTGTTGGGAGGAGGGAGGTTGGGAGAAGGGGGTGGGATTATGGACATTGGGGAGGGTATGTGCTTTGGTGAGTGCTGTGAAGTGTGTAAACCTGGTGATTCACAGACCTGTACCCCTGGGGATAAAAATATATGTTTATAAAAAATAAAAATTAAAAAAAAACAAACAAAAAAACAAACAACAGCAACAACAACAACAACAAAAAAAACCCTCCCAGATACAGAGAACAAATCGATAGTCTTTGGAGCAGTGAGTGAAATGGGTGAAAGGGTCAAAAAGTAGAAATTTCCAGCAATAAAATAAATACATCATGGAGATGTAATGTGCAACATGGTGATTAAAGTTCATAGTCTATTGCATATTTGAAAATTAAGAGATCTTAGAAGTTTTCATTACAAGAAATTTTGTCACTATGAAAATTTTAACTATATATGGTGATGGATGTTAACTATACTGTGATAATCATTTTTCAATGCATGTAAAAATAAAATTATGATGTATATATGAATATATATATTTATGTTTATGTATATGTGTATATGTATATGTGTATATGAATATACATAATATATGTATATGTTTTATAGTTGTTCGTTTTTTAATAAAAATTCAACATAAAATTGAAATCATAACTGATGCCTTAATCTCCATCAGTCCATTCAAATGTCATTTGAAATTTATGCATATCTGTACTTTGGGCTTTTTGTAACCAACAAAAAACACTGCATAGATATTCCATACATACACACAGAGACATGAATGGGTAGTTTAGGTGAAAATCAACACAAATTTACCAACTAGGAAAGACAAAAAACTCACATATAAGGTACTTTCTAAGGCATGTATGTATATATGAATATACATAAATATTAGGTATATATGAAACTAATATGTTATATATCAATTAAACCACAATAAAATTAATTAAAATTTATTCAACTTAAGAATATAGAAACAAAGTAAAATATGTGCCGTAAAATTTTAAAAAGATCAAGAATATATTTCAGTTTGATTTATTTTAGTTTATACCAATTACTCTTTTCAGTTATATTCCATAGGTCTATAATTATACATAGGATAATTATATTTGGTCTCAGTAGATAAATGTGGTTATTAAAATGGCCATTTAAAACATATCAGTTTTCAATCTGAGCTTAACTTAAAAAGTATCAGTGGTGAAGTAAATATTAAGAAAAATGGATTACAGAAAAATGAGATTATATATAATATAAAAAAGGACAGTAAATATAATGAAGCAGAATGTTTTTTTTTGTTTTTTTTTAAATTTATTTATTTGACAGAGATCACAAGTAGGCAGAGAGGCACGCAGAGAGAGAGGAGGAAGCAGGCTCCCCGCTGAGCAGAGAGCCCGATGTGGGGCTCGATCCCAGGACCCTGGGATCATGACCTGAGCCACCCAGGCGCCCCAAAGCAGAATGTTTTTGTAATTACAAAATATATTTAATCAAACAGTGTGTTATTTATTATGACATAGGCTGTGACTTTTTGTTTGTTTGGGACTTTTTTAATTGTAGTTTTGTTTCATTTTTAATTGAACTATAGTTAACATACACTATTACATTAGTTTTAGATGTACAACATAGTTATTCAACAAATTTATGCCTTATACTCACTCACCACAAGTAGCTACTATTTATCATCCTACAAATGGTATTATAATACCATCAACTATAATCCCTATGCTGTACTTATTTCTGTCACTTATTCCAAAACTGGAGGTCTATATCTCTCCCTCCCCTCTGAAAGCCATCAGTTAGTTTTCTGTATTTTGGTCGGTTTCTGCTTTTTGTTTGTTCATTCATTTGTTTTGTTTTTTAGATACCATGTAGAAGTGGTGAAATCATGTGACTTTTTTCACTTAACATAATACCCTCTAAGTCCATTTATGTTATCAGGCATGGCAAGATATTCTTTTTTATGGCTGAATCATATTCCAGTGTGTGTGTGTGTGTGTGTGTGTGTGTGTGTGTGTGTGTGTATCACATCTTCTTTATCCATTCATCTACTGATGGAGAGTTGGGTTACTTCCATATCTTGGCTATGATAAATAAACATGGGGGTTCATCTATCTTTTTGAATTAGTGTTGTCGTTTTCTTTGAGTAAATGCCCAGTAGTGGAAATTATGAGATCATATGGTATCTCTTTTTTTTAATATTTTGAGAAAACTCCATCCTGTTTTCCATAGTGGCTGTACCAATTTACATCACTATCAACAGTGTAAGAGAATTCATTTTCTCCACATCCTTGCCAAAACATATTATATACTGTCTTTTAGATAATACCCATTCTAACAGGTGTGAGGTGGTATCTCATTGTAATTTTGATTTGAATTTCCCTGATGACTAGGGCCTGCTTCTTCGTATTGTCTGTTTGCCATCCATGTGTCTTTTTTGGCACAGTGTCTATTCAGATCCTCTCACCAAGAAAATTCATTTCTTTTTGTAGACTCTTGCAAACAAATATGACAAAGATATTGTCTTCTTTTTTTTTTAAGATTTTTATTTATTTATTTGATAGAGAGAGACCACAAGTAGGCAGAGAGGCAGGCAGAGAGAGAGGGGGAAGCAGGCTCCCAGCCGAGCAGAGAGCCCGATGTGCGGCTTGATCCCAGGACCCTGAGATCATGACCTGAGCTGAAGTCAGAGGCTTAAGCCACTGAGCCACCCAGGCGTCCCAAGATATTGTCTTCTTTTAAAAATTTTTTTGTTGTTGCATCACCACTTCCTCATATCAGGGAGATCATATGATAGTTGTCTTTCTCTGCTTGACTTATTTCGCTAAGCATGATACACTCTAGTTCCATCCACGTTGTCGCAAATGGCAAGATTTCATTTCTTTTGATGGTTGCATAGTATTCCATTGTGTATATATACCACATCTTCTTTATCCATTCATCTGTTGTTGGACATCTAGGTTCTTTCCATAGTTTTGCTATTGCGGACATTGCTGCTATAAACATTCGGGTACACGTGCCCCTTCGGATCACTACGTTTGTATCTTTAGGGGGGCTTAAGTGGGTAGGAGAAGAATAAATGAAACAAGATGGGATTGAGAGGGAGACAAACCATAAGTGACTCTTAATCTCTCAAAACAAACTGAGGGTTTCTGGGGGGAGGGGGGTTGGGAGAGGGGGGTGGGTTATGGACATTGGGGAGGGTATGTGCTTTGGTGAGTGCTGTGAAGTGTGTAAATTGGGTGATTCACAGACCTGTACCCCTGGGGATAAAAATATATTATATGTTTATAAAAAATAAAAAAATTAAAAATTTAAAAAATAATTTTATTTTTTTGAGAGAGAAAGAATGAGAGAGAGAGAGAGTATGAGAGGTGGGATGGTCAGAGAGAGAAGCAGATTCCCTTCTGAGCAGGGAGCCCTACTGGGACTCAGTCTTGGGCCTCCAGGATCATGACATGAGTCCAAGGCCTTCACTTAATCAACTAAGCCACCCAGGCTTCGTCCTGCAAACCAAAGAAGCTTTCTTTCTGTCTTCCCTGTCTATTTACCTCCCCCTCCCCTCCTTTTTTTTAAACCTCACTGCATTATCAAGGACTTCCAGTATGATGTTGAATAGAAGTAATGAGAGATAATATCCTTACCTTGTACTTGGTATTAGTGGAAATGATTTGAGTTTCTCACCATCACGTAAATATTAACTGTAGGATTTTTGTAGATAGTCTCTATAAATTGAGAAAGTTTCTTTCTATTCCTGGTTAAATGAAAGCTTACCATGAATGGAGTTTGGATTTCATCTTTTTTTTTCTACATTTATTAATATGATCATATTTTTTGTTCCTTTTTAGTTTGTCAATATGATTATATTAACTGATTTTTTGAAAGTTCAACTATCCTTGCACATTCTTTGGATAAATCTGACTTGGGCAAATAATTCTTAGTTTACTTTTTTGGATTTGGTTTGCTAATATTAAGCTAAATTTTGTTTTCATAGACAAATACTATCTTCTTGTTGCATGACCTACATAATAGCTGTAAATTAAAAAAAATAATTTCCATTATAACATTGCTTAGCAAAGACAATTAGTATTAATATATTACTCTCATTGAGGTTAAATTTCTGATCCTTACAGAAAGAGAAATGGTTGTTAGGGGTTATCCTTAAAATTCTCAGTGTGTATAGAGTTAAATAAAAACAATAAAGTTATCAGATTTTTAAATCATGTTTAAACTTCTCATAATAGCTAAGACTCTGAAATAAGAAATTTTGAACAGTGTGCCTGGTTGTATCAGTTGGTTAAGCATTTGCTTCAGCTCAAGACAGGATCTCATGTCCTTGGGATTAAGTCTTGCACAGGGCTCCCTGCAGAGCAGGGAGCATACTTCCTCTCTCCCGGACTGTACCTCCCCTCTGCTCATGCTTTCACTCTCTCTCTCAAATAAGTAAATAAAATGTTTTTAAAAATGTGGATGTATTTTGAATTTTCTTCTTTGAGATTATTCTAGAGAATAGCACATCTGGTTGTTTCAAGCCCATTCATTTTGTGGACTCAGCAAGCTGTAAATAAACCATAAATAAATTAGTGCTAATTTTGAATTAATGATGGAAATAGTAAAACATTGTGGATTTACTCCACTTTTAAATGATCTAGGTTCTACTAGTACTGATTTTAGTGTTATGCTCAAACCTTTTGTTGCTGAAGTTACTAAGGAATAGATTATTAGAATACCTTTAATGATTTTCCCAACATTTATTCATCTTCCTTCTTTCCTTCATTCCTTCTTTCCTCCCTTCCTTCCTTCCCTCCCTCCCTCCCACCCTCTCTCCAGATTGTTCCCTGTCCTAACATAATAATAATAATAATAATAGTCTAATATCCCCACATACCAATTTGCTCTACCTGACAACAGTTCATCTGGAAAGCTTAGAAACCAGTCAATTACTTTGAAGACAAACAGTATTTATTCCCACCTTTCTAGACAACATATTTAATTCAGTATTGTTCCAATCTCAGATCTCACTTTCACATCTGCTACCAAATCCAATTCTACACTGAATATGAAATTTTCAGTAGAGTTTTCTTGAAATTTTTGAAAAAATTTTATCATGCAATGAAACTCTAAAAGTCAATTTAAAGCCCATACAGTTGCATCCAGTGACAGAATTAGACAAAAACAAAGCTAAACTAAACTAAATTATAAAACCAAACCAAACCAAACAAACAAATTAAAAAAAAACAACACGAATATTACTCTAGGAATTCAACCTTAAACTTGTTGCCTGAAACTTTGCTTTCTAGTTAAAGAGCTTTGATTTAAATAATACCTTTCTTCTATTGACATATTAATCTTTAAAAGATTAATTTTTATTGAGAGCTTTCAGTACCACGTATTTGGATATTTGTCACCCTCCATTTAAAATCACATTCTCAGTAGTCTTAGGGAAATGCCATTTCCCAATGTTCTAATTAACAAGGTTTCCTGAGAGTATATTTACGGATTAAACCAAACCTCTCATTACATACTTGAAATGTGTTAATGTGTTATTAAAAGATAGATGTCTTTAATAAATGAAGTATAGTATCCATGGAGAGTGGTAAATAACAAAGAAAATACAAAAATTATGAATTGATATTTATAAGTTTCTTGCTGCCTTTGTATTTCATAGTATGATTTAGTGGAAATACTACTAGAATGAAGAATTATCCTGTCTTTTAGTTAAAGGACAAAAGAAGAAGGAAGAACTGGAAGAAATATTTATCTAGGACTGTTACGGTAACCAAAACATAAACAATGTTTTCATTTAATAGCTTAAGAATTTGCTCTGCTTGTCAGGTTTATGACCAGTGTATTATATGTGTGAAATAATTATCTAAGATGCAAGAAGTAAGCATGGTTTTTATTTACTTTAGGAAAACATGGAGGATTTAGAGAAGAACTGTCATTTGGAGTCTTTGGAATTTTATTTATTTTATTTTTTTAAGATTTTATTTATTTATAGAGAGAATAAAAGAGCACAAACAGAGGGAGTGGCAGAAGGAGAGGAAGAAGCAAGCCCTGAGCAGGGAGCCTGATGTGGGACTTGACCCCAGGACCCTGGATCATGACCTGAGCCAAAGCCAGATGCTCAAACCATCTGAGCTTCCCAGGCACCAATCCTTTGGAATTTAAAACAGTTATTTACACCCAGTCTGGAAGAAAGTGTCACAATATTGTGCTGGAGTAAATTACAATAAAGAGTTACCCATTTTTATGCCATTACTATAGGAATTGTTTATATCTAAAAACAAACTATAATGTCTCACATATAAATCTTCCTCATGTCACAGTTCGGTAGCCTGAGTTGGTATCACTGAAAGAAGTCAGTGCTAAGGTTGTTAATGGTCTTTCTAAGATGTAGATTGCTTCATACTCCCTTCTAAATTTTCTTTTTGCTATATCTAAGTACTTTACAGAAAAATAAAATAGCAAGGTTTATTTTTTAAAGTAGACAATTCAAGAACCTAAAACCAGTAGGAGCAGTGACATGTAAAATAAATTTAAAAAACTTTCCTCTCCTCATAATTTACCAGAATCTGAGGAGTCAAGATGGCGGAGAAGTAGCAGGCTGAGACTACATCAGCTAGCCGGAGATCAGCTAGATAGCTTATCTAAAGACTGAAAACACCTAAAAATCCATCGGCAGATCGAAGAGAAGAAGAACAGCAATTCTGGAAACAGAAAAACAACCACTTTCTGAAAGGTAGGACTGGCGGAGACGTGAATCCAAAGCGACGGGAAGATAGACCCCGGGGGGGAGGGGCTGGCTCCCGGCAAGCGGCGGAGCAACGGCGCACAAAATTGGGACTTTTAAAAGTCTGTTCCACTGAGGGACATCACTCCAGAGGCTAAACCGGGGCGAAGGCCACACAGGGTCAGCGTGGCCTCAGGTCCTGCAGGATTACAGAAGGATCGGGGGTGTCTGAGTGTCGCAGAGCTTGCGGGTATTGGAAGGGGAAAGCTGGCTACAGAGACAGAGCCGACAGTAAGCTCACAGCTCGGTGTTACCTTGAACCTGCCACAGGCTCGGTGAGCTCGGAGCACGGCCGGAGGTCAGGCAGATGGGAGTAACTGGGCGCTGTTCTCTGAGGGCGCACTGAGGAGTGGGGCCCCGGGCTCTCGGCTCCTCCGGGCCGGAGACCAGGAGGCCGCCATTTGTATTCCCGTCCTCCGGAACTCTACGGAAAGCGCTCAGGGAACAAAAGCTCCTGAAAGCAAACCTGAGCTGATTACTCAGTCCGGTCCCTGGGAAGGGCGGTGCAATTCCACCTGGGGCAAAGACACTTGAGAATCACTACACCAGACCCCTCCCCCAGAAGATCAACAAGAAATCCAGCCAAGACCAAGTTCACCTACCAAGGAGTGCAGTTTCAATACGAAGGAGAGCAGCAGAATTCCAGAGAAGGAGAAAGCAAAGCACGGAACTCATTGTTCTCCCTGTGATTTTTTTTTTTTTTTGGTCTTGCAGTTAATTTAATTTTTTTCTTTTTCTTTCTTTTTTTCTTTTTTCTTTTTCTTGCCTTCGGATATATTTTTTTTTTTTAATTTTCACCCTTTTCTTTTTTAATGTTTTTTAACTAGTTTATCTAATATATATATTTTTTCTTTTTTATAATTTTCTTTATTTGTTTTCTTTTTTTAAATTCTTTTCTTATCTTTTTTTTTCTTTTTTTTCTTTTTTTTTCTTTCTTCCTTTTTGAACCTCTTTTTATCCCCTTTCTCCCCCCTCACGATTTGGGATCTCTTCTGATTTGGTTAAACCATATTTTCCTGGGGTTGTTCCCACCCTTTTAGTATTTTACTTGCTCCTTCATATACACTTATCTGGGCAAAATGACAAGACGGAAAAATTCACCACAAAAAAAAGAACAAGAGGCAATACCGAAGGCTAGGGACCTAATCAATACAGACATTGGTAATATGTCAGATCTAGAGTTCAGAATGACAATTCTCAAGGTTCTAGCCAGGCTCGAAAAAGGCATGGAAGATATTAGAGAAACCCTCTTGAGAGATATAAAAGCCCTTTCTGGAGAAATAAAAGAACTAAAATCTAACCAAGTTGAAATCAAAAAAGCTATTAATGAGGTGCAATCAAAAATGGAGGCTCTCACTGCTAGGATAAATGAAGCAGAAGAAAGAATTAGTGATATAGAAGACCAAATGACAGAGAATAAAGAAGCTGAGCAAAAGAGGGACAAACAGCTACTGGGCCATGAGGGAAGAATTTGAGAGATAAGTGACACCATAAGACGAAACAACATTAGAATAATTGGGATTCCAGAAGAAGAAGAGAGAGGGGAGCAGAAGGTATACTGGAGAGAATTATTGGGGAGAATTTCCCCAATATGGCAAAGGGAACGAGCATCAAAATTCAGGAGTTTCAGAGAACGCCTCTCAAAATCAATAAGAATAGGCCCACACCCCGTCACCTAATAGTAAAATTCACAAGTCTTAGTGACAAAGAGAAAATCCTGAAAGCAGCCCGGGAAAAGAAGTCTGTAACATACAATAGTAAAAATATTAGATTGGCAGCTGACTTATCCACAGAGACCTGGCAGGCCAGAAAGAGCTGGCATGATATTTTCAGAGCACTAAAGGAGAAAAACATGCAGCCAAGAATACTATATCCAGCTAGGCTATCATTGAAAATAGAAGGAGAGATTAAAAGCTTCCAGGACAAACAAAAACTGAAAGATTTTGCAAACACCATACCAGCTCTACAGGAAATATTGAAAGGGGTCCTCTAAGCAAAGAGAGAGCCTACAAGTGGTAGATCAGAAAGGAACAGAGACTATATACAGTAACAGTCAGCTTATAGGCAATACAATGGCACTAAATTCATATCTCTCAATAGTTACCCTGAATGTTAATGGGCTAAATGCCCCTGTCAAAAGACACAGGGTATCAGAATGGATAAAAAAGCAAAACCCATCTATATGTTGCCTCCAAGAAACTCATTTTAAGCCCGAAGACACCTTCAGATTTAAAGTGAGGGGGTGGAAAAGAATTTATCATGATAATGGACATCGGAAGAAAGCAGGAGTGGCAATCCTTATATCAGATCAATTAGATTTTAAGCCAAAGACTATAATAAAAGATAAGGAAGGACACTATATCATACTCAAAGGGTCGGTCTAACAAGAAGATCTAACAATTTTAAATATCTATGCCCCCAACGTGGGAGCAGCCAACTATATAAACCAATTAATAACAAAATCAAAGAAACACATCAACAATAATACAATAATAGAAGGGGACTTTAACACTCCCCTCACTGAAATGGACAGATCATCCAAGCAAAAGATCAGCTAGGAAATAAAGGACTTAAACGACACACTGTACCAGATGGACATCACAGATATATTCAGAATATTTCATCCCAAAGCAACAGAATACACATTCTTCTCTAGTGCACATGGAACATTCTCCAGAATAGATCACATCCTCCACCCTAAATCAGGACTCAATCGGTATCAAAAGATTGGGATCATTCCCTGGATATTTTCAGACCACAAGGCTCTAAAGCTAGAACTCAACCACAAAAGGAAGTTTGGAAAGAACCCAAATACATGGAGACTAAACAGCATCCTTCTAAGGAATGAATGGGTCAACCGGGAAATTAAAGAAGAATTGAAAAAAATCATGGAAACAAATGATAATGAAAATACAACGGTTCAAAATCTCTGGGACACAACAAAGGCAGTCCTGAGAGGCAAATATATAGCCGTACCAGCCTTTCTCAAGAAACAAGAAAGGTCTCAGGTACACAACCTAACCCTACACACCTAAAAGAGCTGGAGAAAGAACAAGAAAGTAACCCTAAGCCCAGAAGGAGAAGAGAAATCATAAAGATCAGAGCAGAAATCAATGAAATAGAACCAAAAAAAAAAAAAAAAAACAATAGAACAAATCAACGAAACTAGGAGCTGGTTCTTTGAAAGAATTAATAAAATTGATAAGCCCCTGGCCAGACTTATCAAAAAGAAAAGAGAAAGGACCCAAATAAATAAAATCATGAATGAAAGAGGAGAGATCACAACTAACACCAAAGAAATACAAACTATCATAAGAACATACTATGAGCAACTCTACGCCAACAAATTTGACAATCTGGAAGAAATGGATGCATTCCTAGAAACATATAAACTACCACAACTGAACCAGGAAGAAGTAGAAAGCCTGAACAGACCCATAACCAGTAAGGAGATTGAAACAGTCATTAAAAATCTCCAAACAAACAAAAGCCCAGGGCCAGACGGCTTCCCGAGGGAATTCAACCAAACATTTAAAGAAGAACTAATTCGTATTCTCCTGAAACTGTTCCAAAAAAATAGAAATGGAAGGAAAACTTCCAAACTCATTTTAAGAGGCCAGCATCACCTTGATCCCCAAACCAGACAAGGATCCCACCAAAAAAGAGAGCTATAGACCAATATCCTTGATGAACACAGATGCGAAAATTCTCACCAAAATACTAGCCAATAGGATTCAACAGTACATTAAAAGGATTATTCACCACGACCAAGTGGGATTTATTCCAGGGCTGCAAGGTTGGTTCAACATCCGCAAATCAGTCAATGTGATACAACACATCAATAAAAGAAAGAACAAGAACTATATGATACTCTCAATAGATGCTGAAAAAGCATTTCACAAAGTACAGCAACCCTTCCTGATCAAAACTCTTCAAAGTGTAGGGATAGAGGGCACATACCTCAATATCATCAAAGCCATCTATGAAAAACCCACCGCAAATATCATTCTCAATGGAGAAAAACTGAAAGCTTTTCCGCTAAGGTCAGGAACACGGCAGGGATGTCCATTATCACCACTGCTATTCAACATAGTACTAGAGGTCCTAGCCTCAGCAATCAGACAACAAAAGGAAATTAAAGGCATCCAAATCGGCAAAGAAGAAGTCAAATTATCACTCTTCGCAGATGATATGATACTATATGTGGAAAACCCAAAAGACTCCACTCCAAAACTGCTAAAACGTGTACAGGAATTCAGTAAAGTGTCAGGATATAAAATCAATGCACAGAAATCAGTTGCATTTCTCTACACCAACAACAAGACAGACGAAAGAGAAATTAAGGAGTCCACCCCATTTACAATTGCACCCAAAACCATAAGATACCTAGGAATAAACCTAACCAAAGAGGCACAGAATCTATACTCAGAAAACTATAAAGTACTCATGAAAGAAATTGAGGAAGACACAAAGAAATGGAAAAATGTTCCATGCTCCTGGATTGGAAGAATAAATATCGTGAAAATGTCTATGCTACCTAAAGCAATCTACACATTTAATGCAATTCCTATCAAAGTACCATCCATCTTTTTCAAAGAAATGGAACAAATAATTCTAAAATTTATATGGAACCAGAAAAGACCTTGAATAGCCAAAGGGATATTGAAAAAGAAAGCCAATGTTGGTGGCATCACAATTCCGGACTTCAAGCTCTATTACAAAGCTGTCATCATCAAGACAGCATGATACTGGCACAAAAATAGACACATAGATCAATGGAACAGAATAGAGAGCCCAGAAATAGACCCTCAACTCTTTGGTCAACTAATCTTCGACAAAGCAGGAAAGAATGTCCAATGGACAAAAGACAGCCTCTTCAATAAATGGTGCTGGGAAAATTGGACAGGCACATGCAGAAAAATGAAATTGGACCATTTCCTTACACCACACATGAAAATAGACTCAAAATGGATAAAGGACCTCAATGTGAGAAAGGAATCCATCAAAATTCTTGAGGAGAACACAGGCAGCAACCTCTTCGACCTCAGCCACAGCAATATCTTCCTAGGAACATCGCCAAAGGCAAGGGAAGTAAGGGCAAAAATGAACTATTGGGATTTCATCAAGATCAAAAGCTTTTGCACAGCAAAGGAAACAGTTAATAAAATCAAAAGACAACTGACAGAATGGGAGAAGATATTTGCAAACGACATATCAGATAAAGGACTAGTGTCCAAAATCTATAAAGAACTTAGCAAACTCAACACCCAAAGAACAAATAATCCAATCAAGAAATGGGCAGAGGACACGAACAGACATTTCTGCAAAGAAGACATCCAGATGGCCAACAGACACATGAAAAAGTGCTCCATATCACTCGGCATCAGGGAAATACAAATCAAAACCACAATGAGATATCACCTCACACCAGTCAGAATGGCTAAAATCAACAAGTCAGGAAATGACAGATGCTGGCGAGGATGCGGAGAAAGGGGAACCCTCCTACACTGTTGGGAATGAAAGCTGGTGCAGCCACTCTGGAAAACAGCATGGAGTTTCCTCAAAATGTTAAATAGAACTGCCCTATGACCCAGCAATTGCACTACTGGGTATTTACCCTAAAGATACAAACGTAGTGATCCAAAGGGGCACATGCACCCGAATGTTTATAGCAGCAATGTCCACAATAGCCAAACTATGGAAAGAACCTAGATGTCCATCAACAGATGAATGGATCAAGAAGATGTGGTATATATACACAACGGAATACTATGCAGCCATCAAAAGAAATGAATTCTTGCCATTTGCGACAACATGGATGGAATTAGAGCATATCATGCTTAGCAAAATAAGTCAAGCAGAGTAAGACAACTATCATATGATCTTCCTGATATGATGAAGTGGTGATGCAACATGGGGGCTTAAGTGGGTAGAAGAAGAATCAATGAAACAAGATGGGATTGGGAGGGAGACAAACCATAAGTGACTCTTAATCTCACAAAAGAAACTGAGGGTTGTTGGGGGGAAGGAGTTTGGGAGAAGGGGGTGGGATTATGGACACTGGGGAGGGTATGTGCTTTGTTGAGTGTTGTGAAGTGTGTAAACCTGGGGATTCACAGACCTGTACCCCTGGGGATAAAAAATATATGTTTATAAAAAATAAAAAAAAAATTAAAGTAAAAAAAAATAAATAAAAATTTAAATAATAATAAAATTTTAAAAAATTAAAAAAAATAAAACTATTTTGTTAAATAAAAAAATAATAATAATTTACCAGAATCTTTTGCTTCTTTTTGAATTTATTTAATAGTGTAGCCTAACCTATTGAATTACAAAAGCCCCTGGAGTTTTCATGAGTATTCATGTTATTGTTGTTCAATTTATAATTTTTTAAAACTAAGGAAAGTGTGAAGTAATTTAAAACATTTCCTAGTTTTACTTAGTATATGTAAACACCATGTTATCTATATATTTCATGTCTCAAGAATATATAAGAATATATTTTTAAATTAATTGGGATATATATGTAAATAAATACTTTATGCATCTGTGTTTTTATATATTTTTTTAATTTTTTAAAGATTTTATTTATTTATTTCTTAGAGAGAGAGAGTGAGAGAGAGCAAGCATTGTCAGACAGAGTGGCAGGCAGAGGCAGAGGGAGAAGCAGGCTCCCTGCCAAGCAAGGAGCCTGATGTGGGATTCGATCACAGGATGCTGGGATCATGACCTGAGCTGAAGGCAGCCGCCTAACCAACTGAGCCATCCAGGCGTCCCTGTGCTTTTTTTTTTTTTTTTTTTTTTTTAAGATTTTATTCATTTATTTGACAGAGACACAGCTAGAGAGGGAACACAGGCAGGGGGAGTGGGAGAGGAAGAAGCAAGCTTCCTGCCACGCAGGGACCCTGATGCAGGCTCAATCCCAGGACCCTGGGTCAATTGCCTGAGCCAAAGGCAGATGCTTAATGACTAAGCCACCCAGGCACCCCACATCTGTATCCTCAGATGACCTTGTATCTTTGTTATTTGTGTTTCCAGAAGAAACTTATCATGATCTAATGACCCAAAAACAATATTGTTGATTCCTCTATAACCTTTACTACTGCAATTTCACAGTCAGCATCTACCAACCTATGGAATAAACTGTCATGTATCTCAATCCTAGAAAAAAAAAATGTTTTCTGTTTGTCTTCAGAATTTCTTCTCTTCTGCCTCTTAATTACTTTTTTTTATCAAATTTTTGTTGTTGTTGATATTGTTTCTTATTTATTAACACATCATTAAAAGTATTGCGAACAGAATAATGCAAGCATTGATAATAGCTTAATAAGAAAAATGGATAAGTAGGCATGAATTTGATTTCATTTTCAGTAGACTTCACTCTGTGTAGAAATAAAGTAAAATGTCATTTTCTTTTAGCCCTATACCGTGAAAGTATAACATTTTTTTATAAAAGGATCCATGAAAGACAACACACAACCATTTTACTTTTGGGTTATGTTGAAAGATATATATTTGCTAATATTTACCTATTTTTAGACTTAAAGATCAGCTACATGCAAATAAAGAAGAAAACTATATCTTTAGGTAGAAAAATACATCTTTATTGATTTTATGAAAATTCTAAGGAAATAAGTAAAACTTCATTTATCAATTATTAAATATATATTCATCCAACATCAGATCACCTAAATATATAAAAGAAATTTTAAATCTAGAAAGAATAGGCAGCAATACAATAAAAATAGGAGACTAAATATCATACTTTCAATAAGGGATAGAACATTACAGACAGAAAATCTATAGACAGCAGACTTGAACAACACTATAGACCAAATCGACCTAACATACCTATAAAGAACTTTCTATTTGACAACAGAATAATTCTTCACAATCACATAGAACACTCTCCAGGCTACATCACATTTTAGGTCACAGATCAAGTCTTAACAAATTACATAAACTTGGATTGATGTTTATTCATGGCAATACTCCAAGCCTGAAATTTACTTGTTATGATTACTAACTTATTTTAGGAATCCTCTCTTTTCAAAAATTCCAAAATTCACTGGGAACAGATGGAGACAAAAGCATAATTTGGAAAACTTAGTGGTTTTTAAATAAGCATTTCATAGAGTTCTGTAACTATCTCACTGATGACAATTTCAGTATTATTAAGCAAACAGTGAAAGTACATTTATGTATGATTTCTTAATATTCTTTACTAACATTTCATATCAGGAAATAGGTTGTGCTCCATAAACATCAAATTGATTATTGAAGGTTATATTAAAAAGTTGAATGCATTTTATTTTTGCACAATTCCTTTTGGGAATCCTACTCATTTGTATTAATAACTAAGTGCTGCCACTGTTATCATTGTAGATATCTCTCCACAACTATTGGAAAATTTCTATGAGAATACATATCAACTATAGTGAGGGCTGAATCTGTCTTGAAAAACCTTTATTCCAATCCACATATATAGACTAGTGATGTAGTTCATAATGGCATCGGCAAAACTGCGAAATATTATACATAACAATTAAGAGAGATGGAATGGGTTGAATAGGTGGTGGTTATTTAAGAGTGTATTTATGATAAGTACCAGGTGATGTATGAAATTGCTGAATCACCTGAAACTAATATGACACTATGTAAACTCACTAGAATTAAAATAAAAACAAAAACAAAATAACATACAAAAAGAAGAAGAAGAGGAAGAAGAAGAAGGAGGAGGAGGAGGAGGAGGAGAAGCAGAAGAATGAGAAGAAGAAGAGGAGACGGAGGAGGATGAGGAGGAGGAGGAAGAGGAAGAAAAAGGAGGAGGAGATGGAAGGGAGAAGTATGTACTTCAAGGTACTGTCAACCTAACCAGTTCAACTGGCTAAACTTTTCTGTCTTTAAATTAGGTTGATTGTTCCTCAGGGAAGGAAAATGTTAAGAGAAGGAGGGAGGGTTGCTGTAGATAATGTATTATGCATTGGTTTGGTAATAATAAGCACTTCTTTGAGTTTATACTCCCTCAAATTTTGGAAAAATATGGAATAGCTTTAAATCTAGTAAAAAAATTATGTATAATAATTATATAAAACCCCCAGTTATTTCTATCTGTTTTAATATCTGAAGCACAGATTTTAAAATTAATTGGGATACATGTAGAAACACATATTTTATGCATCTGTGCCCTTAGATGATCTTGTATCTCTGTTATTTAGAGTTCCTGAGGAAACTTCTCATGATGTAATGAGCCAGAACTAATTCCATAAGCAAGATAAATTCTCTCATTTAACCTGCATTACTTATAACCACCAAAGTTAAATTCATGAGCTGATGTAGTTCTCAACTGCAGCTTTTCCTTAAAGATAGTTACAGTATTTCAAGCAGATAGTGCAATGTATCCAACATATCTAATAAGATGTGTAGTATAATATGAATTAGTAATACATGATATTTTTGTAGTTTGCTTAACTTCATTACCTTTCATCTATAATAAAATGTGAATTCCAATAGCATCTGAATGTGTATGCCTATTTAGATCACTTATAGATTTTTTTAAATATTTATTTTTCAGAGAGAGAGAGAGAGAGAGAGAGTACAAGCAGGGGGAGCTGCAGGCATAGCATGCAGAGAGAGAAGGCTCCCTGCTGAGAAAGAAGCCCAATGTGGATGTGGATCCCAGGACCCCAGGATCATGACCTCAGCCAAAGGCAGAGGCTTACTGATTGAGCCACCCAGACATCCTGATCCTTACAGATTCTTACAGCGGGTTGTTAAAATTCATGAGTATACTCTATATATAACTCATCCTTTTATATTTAACTCTATTATAATACATTGTTTTCTAGACACAGATGTTCTTACTGTTTTTATAATTTTTCAAGCATCTTGGAAAACTAAAATACTTAACTGTGAACTACTGTGAAGGAAATTTAGTCAAATTACAATACCTTAAGTCAGTAGGCTGAACAAAACATTTTGCACTCTCACCAGCAAAATATGAGAGTTTTAGTTGTTATATATCATTGTTTGTTATTAGTGATATGTGTGTGTACTTTTTACTTCTGTGGCATATCTTATAACTGGAAGTTTCTACCTCATAATCCTTTTCAACTGTTTTACTACTTATTTTACTCCCTACTCCCATCTGGAAACCACCAGTTTGAGTCTGATGCTGATTTTTGTTTTTATGTCCATTTGTTCTTTTATTTATTTATTTTAGTATTTTATTTATTTAAGAAGGATAATGACTGAGAGAGAGAGAGAGAGAGCATGAGCAGGGGGAGAAGCAGAGGGAGAGGGAGAAACAGACTCCCTGCTGAGCAGGGAGCATGACGAGAAGCTTGATCCCTAGGATTCCAGAATCATGACCTGAGCTGAAGGCAGACACTTAACTGACTGAACCATCCAGGTGCCCCTCATTTTTTTCTTGTAGAGTTCCCATATGAGTGAAATCCTATGGTATTTGTCTTTCCCTGCTTGACTTACTTCATTTAGTATAATACCCTCTAGGTCCATCTATGTTGTCATGAATGGCAAGGTCTCATCACTTGTTGTGACTGAGTAATAGTCCAGTGTGTGTGTGTGTGTGTGTGTGTGTGTGTGTGTGTGTGTGTGTACATCTTTGCCCATTTATGTATTGATGAAGATTTACATTGCTTCCATATCTTGGCTATTGTAAATAATGTTGCAATATATAGTTATGATTTAGTAACCACATGCATATATATTTTCCCTAGAGAATTTAAATGTATGTCCACACATAAACCTGTACAAAATATTTATAGCAGACCTATTTACAACTGCCACAAGAAGGGGAAAAAAATCAAATGTTTTTTTGCAGGTAAATGGGAGAAAAAACCTGTGTAGCATCCATATTGTTGACTAATACTCAGCAATAAAATGTAATGGACTTTCGACCCTTGCAAAAATTTGAATAAATCCCCAAAATATATTGACATAAAAAAATAAATAAAAGCAATCTCAAAGGATAAATACTACATAATTCCACTGATGGGAATTTCTTAACAAGATCAAAGTATTAGGATGGAGGATAAATGAATAGTTGCCAGTAGTTAAAGTTAGTGGTGGGGGGAGAGGGACACTAAAGGAACAGCATAGGGAGTATTTTTGGCATGATGGAGTTGTTTAGTACCACAATTATAAGAATAAAATAAACATAACTCTACAAATAAAGGTCAATTAAAGGTCAATTGTATAGTTAATTTTAAAACTTTTAAAAAATCTTAAAAATATAAGTCACTGAGCTGAGACCCAGAGAAGTTATGAGCCTTTCTCTTTTCCATAGCTAGTCTGTGGAAATCCAGTCCTGGAATAGAAGTTCATTGATGAAGAAGCCAAGTTTCTTTCAAATGTATGATTCTCACAAAGAGAATTTCGTGAAGGTAATATTTATTGAATAAATCCCCTAATATGTGAATTTAAAGTGGTATTTCTTTGTATTTAGTAAGCTTTTTAAAAATAATGATGGTGGATGGACAAATTATCTTTTTTTTTAATTTTTTATTTTTTATAAACATATATTTTTATCCCCAGGGGTACAGGTCTGTGAATCACCAGGTTTACACACTTCACAGCACTCACCAAAGCACAGAATCATGCCTACTAAAAGAAAATGAGGGTTTAAAAAATATTGTACACTTTAATTAACTAGGTTTAATAAGCTTCTGTAGGTGAAAGTTTCTGTGTAAATAAAATAACTAATGTCGGATGTAAGGGCAATCTGGCTGTAACATCTGTCACCCCATTGGTCACCAGGATTGACTCCACTGATCTGGGTGGCTACGGGATGTCCCTCCCCTCCCTAACCACTCCATGTGCACCCTTCCTGGAACTGCATGTTTGGTCCAAAAGGATGACCTTCCCTGATAGGGGAGGACTCTTTGATCAAGGGTATAGGAGTAGCTGTGCTCCCCAACTAGAACATTCAAACATGCTCTTAAGGTCCATTTGTAGGAGAATGTGCAGTAGTCAAACTTCTAAGGCTCCAGACACATCCAAATTAGACACCACATGTTGCAATCATTATTTTTAAAAATTAATTAATTAATTAATTAACCAATGTCTTCTGTTCTTGGAAAGTGAACTTTCAAACTTCTGATATTCATGGACCGACTGGATGGATTTCTGCCTTTTTCTTTTCTTTTCTTTCTTTCTTTGATAATTATTAAATATCTTTGAAGAGTTTTATAATAGATTATAAAAGGTTGAAGGATTAGCATTATTCTTTAACTAAAGTTTTTTTCAACTTTGGGAATGCTTCATACACTGCTTCACTGCTTTTTTTTTTCCCCCTCTTTTTCCTCCTAACCTGTCACTTCATAAACCTCTAACAGTAGGTAAATGACAACCTAAAAACATTTCAACATAGATATGATTTTATATATGTCAATGCGAATTTCACTGAGACATCTTCTCAAGACCTGACATGAAACCAGTTTCAGTACATTAAATGAGCAGGAATAGGAGTAAAAATTGTTGTGAAGTATATTTTATCAGGTATTGGTTGTTGATAAAGTTTAGACTGATTTTACTTTTTGAAATACAAGTATGTTTGTCTTAAAAAACAAAATAGGGGCCACAGAAAGTAAAGAAACTGTTTATTGAATCTTAATAGAGAGATTGTGTGTTAAATATTGAACACATTGATTTCATCAAATTCTCACAATAATCTACAGAAGTCATTTATATATGAAAACTGACAATACAAATTTTACAAAAATTTACTAGATGGGAAAAGATACCGTTGAAAATAGATTGCACTGTCAGATAACAGATTTAACCATTTCTGAGGAACTTCATTAAAATTCAGCATTAGGTTTATATTCCATTTATTTATTTATTTGTTTGTTTGTTTGTTTATTTTATTTTCAGCTTAACAGTATTCATTGTTTTTGCACCACACCCAGTGCTCCACGCAATCCGTGCCATCCCCAAACCCACCACCTGGTTCCCCCAACCTCCCACCTCCCTCCCCTTCAAAACCTTGAGGTTGTTTTTCAGAGTCCATAGTCTCTCATGGTTTACCTCCCCTTCCAATTTCCCTCAGCTCCCTTCGCCTCTCCATCTCCCCATGTCCTCCATGTTATTTGTTATGCTCCACAAATAAGTGAAACCATATGATAATTGACTCTCTCTGCTTGACTTATTTCACCCAGCATAATCTCTTCCAGTCCTGTCCATGTTGATACAAAAGTTGGGTATTCATCCTTTCTGATGGAGGCATAATACTCCATAGTGTATATGGACCACATCTTCCTTATCCATTTGTCCATTGAAGGGCATCTTGGTCCTTTCCACAGTTTGGCAACCATGACCATTGCTGCTATAAACATTGGGGTACAGATGGCCCTTCTTTTCACTACATCTGTATCTTTGGGGTAAATACCCAGTAGTGCAATTGCAGGGTCATAGGGAAGCTCTATTTTTAATTTCTTAAGGAATCTCCACACTGTTCTCCAAAGTGGCTGCACCAATTTGCATTCCCACCAACAGTGTAAGAGGGTTCCCCTTTCTCCACATCCTCTCCATCACATGTTGTTTCCTTTCTTGCTAATGTTGGCCATTCTAACTGGTGTAAGGTGGTATCTCAATGTGGTTTTAATTTGAATCTCCCTGATGGCCCAAATGATGATGAATATTTTTTTCATGTGTCTAATAGCCATTTGTATGTCTTCATTGGAGAAATGTCTGTTCACGTCCTCTGCCCATTTTTTGATATGATTGTCTGTTTTGTGTATGTTGAGTTTGAGGAGTTCTTTATTGATCCTGGATATCAACTTCTTGTCTCTACTGTCATTTGCAAATATCTTCTCCCATTCCGTGGGTTGCCTCTTTGTTTTGTTGACTGTTTCCTTTGCTGTGCAGAAGGTTTTGATCTTGATGAAGTCCCAAAAGTTCATTTTCAGTTTTGTTTCCTTTGCCTTTGGAGACATATCTTGAAAGAAGTTACTGTTGCTGGTATCAAAGAGGTTACTGCCTATGTTCTCCTCTAGGATTCTGATGGATTCCTGTCTCACATTGAGGTCTTTTATCCATTTTGAGTTTGTCTTTGTGTACGGTGTAAGAGAATGGTCGAGTTTCATTCTTCTATGTATAGCTGTCCTGTTTTCCCAGCACCATTTATTGAAGAGACTGTCTTTTTTCCACTGTATATTTTTTCCTGTTTTGTTGAAGATAATTTGATCATAGAGTTGAGGCTCCATATCTGGGCTCTCTACTCTATTCCACTGATCTATGTTTCTGTTGTCATGGAGTACCATGCTGTCTTAGTGGTCACAGCTTTGTAGTAAAGCTTGAAATCAGGTGATGTCATGCCGTCAGTTTTATTTTTGTTTTTCAGCATTTCCTTAGCAATTCGGGGTCTCTTCTGATTCCATACAAATTTTTGGATCATTTGCTCCAGCTCTTTGAAAAATAAAGCTCATAGCCTTCCCATTGAGATCAAGAACACAAGGATGCCCACTCTCACCACTTTTGTTCAACATAGTATTAGAAGTCCTAGCAACAGCAATCAGACAACAAAGAGAAAAAAAAGGTATCCAAATTGGCAAGGAAGGAGTCAAACTCTCTCTCTTCACAGATGACATGATTCTTTATATGGAAAACTCAAAAGACTCCACCCCCAAACTACTAGAACTCATACAGCAACTCAGTAATGTGGCAGGATACAGTCAATGTACAGAAATCAGTGGCTTTCTTATACACTAACAATGAAAATACAGAAAGGGAAATTAGAGAATCATATGATACTTGGGAATAAACCTAACCAGAGAGGTAAAGGATCTGTACTCGAGGAAGTACAGAACACTCAAGAAAGAAATTGAAGACACAAAACGATGGAAGACCATTCCATGCTCTTGGATCGGAAGAATAAACATTGTTAAAATGTCTACTGCCTAGAGAAATCTATACTTTTAATGCCATTCTGATCAAAATTCCATAGGTTTAGATTTATCATGAAGTGTGACACATACTAACTAGAATTGCGTATTGATAGATTGTTAAAAGGTAGACATCATATGCTAACAAACTGATACATCATGTATTTAAATGGAGAATAAGTTTAAATTAATATTATCATCATTTAGGAATAGATAAGATTAGGTGAGTTGGTAAAAAGAACAAGGCACTTAACTTCATGGGCAAGGCAGACTTAGTGATTGTTGAGGTCAAGACAGGAACTGTGTCCACTGGAACTTAGCATGAATTTTCTTAATAGGAATCACATTAGACTAACCACATGGAATATAGCAGGTGATGTAAATCCTGCATACATGTGTTCTTTCATCACAGCATTGAAGAAAGTAGGGGAATAGTGGGCCTATTAACAGTAGTTATATGGATGGTTTGGTAATTAGGTGTATGAATTTAATTTTAAAATAAAAATTTATGGTCAACTTTTTTTGGGTAAATCTACAGGGAATTCTCCCCTTAGTCTTGCCTTTTTCAAGTTTATAAAATACATTGACAAGGAACATACATCTCACAAAATATATAGAGGATAGATAACTGGGAAAGAAAACAAGTACAGTAGTCCCTGAAACAATACAAGGGTTGGGGTACTAACCCTCGTACAGTTGACAATCTGTGTATAATTTTTGATTCCCCCAAAACCTAACTACTAATAGACTACTGTTGACTGGAAGCCTTATTGACAACATAAACAGCTGATTAATACATATTTTATATGTTGTATGTAATATATACTGTATTATTTTTTGTTATATACTGTATTCTTACAGTAAATAAGTTAGAGCATTGAATGTTAAGAAAATAATAAGAGAAAATGTATTATAGTACCATACTGTAAAAAATACATATATTAAGAGGACCCATATAGTTCAAACCCGTGTGGTTCAAGGGTCAACTGTATACTGGATAGCATAATTAGGATCCAACAATATGATAATGTCTATAAATCCATTGATTCTGTGACGAAACATAGGTGATTAAACATATGAAAGTTAATTTCTGAACTTCTGCCCTAAAAACATGTACCTAAAAACAGGCGTATGAGTCTGCAGGCCATCCATCTTTCTCCATTTCTGAAAAAGTTTGTGTAAAGTTTTTCTGATTGCCTTAACATACTGGAAAAATTCATCATTTGAGCCATCTGCATCAGGAGTTTTCTTGGGAAAAAAATTAAAAATTGTAGACCCTACAACTTCAGTAATATGGAGCTATTCAAATATTTATTTCTTTTCTATTTCTGGTATGTTTTATTTTTCAGTGTTTTGTTTTGTTTAGTCTTGTTTTTTTAGATCTAAGTTGTCATATTCTTGGGCATAAAGTTGTCATAGTTTAGAAAATACAGTTGTAAAAATTGTGAGTCACTGGACATGTCTGTATGACAAGAAACATCGTTCATGATAACGCAGAATTGTGATTTTCAATTAAGCTTGAAAAATAATGTGGTTAAATGATAAACACTGTTATATGGAGGAAAAAATAAATTCTTGATATATGTCCATCTCATTTATAAATAACAAAGGATTTTTTAATTCAAAGTAATATGATCTTGTGTTTATTTGTCCTATGTTTGTAGTTGTCCAACCATATCATTTTTAACTGTTAGCTGATAATATAGAAACAGTCAAGCATTAGATGGATGGCTGGTTCAATATAGTGTCCTTTAAATAACAATTTGGAGACTTAGATTTTTTTTGTTGTTTTTAACTAAAAGGAAGATAAAAAATTACACATTTCTTTTAGCACTTGGAGATTTTGAGAATATCATTTTGGGTTAGAGATAATAGAAAGAATAAGCTAGAGTTCATTCAAGCTTAGCAAAATTATTACTGTATTATAAATAGTGGGCATAAAAGAGTATAAAGTGGAAATTTTGAATCCTCCCAGGGAAGGAAAAAAGCTTTTGGTACTAGATGTTGATTATACGTTATTTGACCATAGGTCTTGTGCAGAGACTGGAATAGAATTTATGCGGCCATATCTTCATGAGTTCCTAACATCTGCATATGAGGATTATGACATTGTTATTTGGTCCGCAACAAATATGAAGTGGATTGAAGATAAAATGAAAGAGCTGGGAGTGAGCACAAATGCAAATTATAAGATTACCTTCATGTTGGACAGTGCTGCTATGATAACTGTGCATACTCCAAAGAGAGGATTAATAGATGTAAAACCTCTTGGTGTTATATGGGGGAACTTTTCAGAGTTTTACAGAAAAAAAATACCATAATGTTTGATGACATAGGAAGAAATTTTCTAATGAACCCACATTAGTCCACAGAATGGACTAAAGATAAGGCCTTTTATGAAAGCGCACCTAAATTGAGATAAAGACAAAGAACTTTTAAAGTTAACTCAGTACCTCAAGGAGATAGCAAATACTTAAAAAAAAAATAAAAAATGAAAAATAAAAAAAAATAGTGGGCATTTTAAGGATAAATAAAATGTGTAACTTATCTCTGAACTCTTTAATCACTTTTCATTGTAAATAAAGGGGAAATTAAATATATTTTTGCTTTTATACAAGTAAAATGAGGTGATTAGAAAAGATGAAGTGTCTTGACATCAAAATGTTTTTTATAATTATCTCACAAAATATGTGTGGTGAAGTTCAGCTAAATGGCAGACAGTGATGCTTTTCCATAGCACTTCCACATTCTATTCTGTTGTGGAATAGAATAAGAATAAGAATATAGAATAAGGATATATATATATATATACACATATATATATGTGTATATATATATATAGAATAAGAATAAGAATATAGAATAAGTTCTTATTCTTATTAAATAGAAACAACAATATTTGTGTTGTTGGGAAAGGCTTAAGTTATATATATGTATATATACACACACACATATGTATGTATATATATAAATATATATACACATATATAATATAATATTATATTATATTATATTATATATATTTTATATATATTGTTATATATGTATCTGTGCATGTATAGGGTACATAGAAAATACTACTATTATCTATCATAATTTAATGTTTGTAAGCACATGTTTTGTAATGTAAGCACAATGCTTATAGTAAATTAAGAGATATGAAATTCATTTAATCTTTGAAGATATTCATTCAAAGATATAGTCAGTAGCTTGACCAATGTCAAATAGCTACTAAATTGTAGAATTTGCAAGGCAAGACAGATTTGTCTTGCTGTAAAATCTTCCCATGTTTTAATATTGAGCACTATCTTTCCTGTTATAAACTCATCATGTAATCATGAAAAAAAATATAGTTCAACTTACCTGTTCCAAAGTAAATGCTCAATTTAATTCAATTCATATTAAACCACGAGATCAGAAGGATAAAGTACAATTTTCTAACCCATATACTATAGAATGTAGCTATTTTTCTCTTGATTGAGAGTTACAACTCTTTCAGTAGTACTAAATTGCCTTCACCTGTCCTGGATTCCCAAACTAAACAAATATACATTGTCATGTAAACTATTATCTTTTATAAAAAAAATGATGGAAATAAAGATAGAAGTCCTCAACTATATCACAGAATTTTGCCTTGTGACTGACATGGTTAGGACTTTGATTTGGATACAAGTCTGTCGGGACCCAATATCTGTTTTTTTTTCTCAGACTATTTAATAACTTGAGACTAAAGGGACAAGAATTACAGGCAAAATTAGAGAAAATATCTTTTCTCTTGAGAATAATATGTTGTCTTTAGATATATGTAATGCATATCTCTTCATATGTGGGGGAAAAAAGTACTGTGAGAAACATTAGCTATATAGATCAACAAAAATAAAAAGTCCTCAAGTCCACAAAAGGACTATTTTCACTGATGTTCACAACTGCTTTGCAGAATTATCCCAGAGCTCTGTATATATTTCCTTCCTTCCTTCCTTCCTTCCTCCCTCCCTTCCTTCCTTTCTTTCTTTCTTTCTTTCTTTCTTTTT